>NW_015374048.1:493948-602433 GCF_001272555.1 Dufourea novaeangliae | reverse complement strand
TATAATATCGGTATAATATCGGTATAATATCGGTATAATACCGTTATTTTCTATTGTACCTTCGTCCTATGTAACCCTATATAAGCCCTATCCGTATATAAAACCAAACAAATATCGGTATTTATTTCGGTTTTCGATAATATATCGGTTTCGGTATAGCTTTGATGGCGTAACTCCAAAAATCGTCCCAATACGTGCATCACATTTGTATTTTCATAACAAAAGATCTGGAAATATGACTTTCTAGACCTGACAAAGACGTCACACTTGGCATTAAAGGGTTAAACGATATTTACGTCAGACTTTCGGCGATTTCGTAATGCCACCGAACGTTTAATGCACACTCGATAAGTGTCCTAATACTTATGAGCGGGAATGTACGTTTCGCACGCGATCAGGCTCGACTGAGCTCGTTAATCGAGTCTCCTAAGGTCAACGCCGTTCCGCCTAGGTCCTTCGCTGCACGAAAGGATTCAACCAATTGTGATGTTGAATTAACCCTCGTTGCTCCTATGACCGGGTCACCGAAGACCCATTGATAGCGGTGGATCCACAAACAATTTCAAGCATGTTTGCCCTAACATCTGACAAGGAATTCGAGTTCGTGGCTTGAAAACTTTCCGTTAAAATATTAGTATTCCGAACGACAATGTACAGAATTCGATTTAAAAGAAGTTAAATTGACTCTAAAATCTCCCCCTAAAGGATGTACGAATACATTTTTTTACTTGCGGCTTTTTACGATTTTAGGGTCGACTCTTCAATTCCGATGTTTTAAAAAAAATCGATTCTCATGATTCGATCCGACAATCGATTCTCGAATCGAGTCTTTCAAGTGAATCGAACATTCCTAATTCAATGGCGGAACGTGGGGCAGTTGTTTTCGAGTTCGAACGAGCTTCCGTGTTTCCCTGGACAGGCCTAACGAGAGCGTCAAGTTTCCTGGCGGTGAGGAGGCAGGTGGAAAAAAAAGGAGAGTGGAGGACAAAGAGGTTGGCCGTCAAAAGGCAGAGTGCATCCCCTTTAAACTTATGGGTAACTCCCCCCCCCCATGTTTGTGCGCGTGCTAGGCCGACTGGCTGACTGCTGCGCGCGGCAGGAACAACGGTTCTAATATAAAAAAAAAGAGCGAACGGAAGTGTATTCCGGGACGACCTGCACGCTTTCAGCCCGGTCGGTCTTTAAAGGGGTGATATTTCAGCCCTCGTGCTCCCGCAATCGTCACGGTCTCCTGGAATTTATAGAGGGTGTTAAGAAAAATGTGGGACATCTTCACAAGATTCTTTGTGCCAAACTAAGACGAAAATCTGGAATCACGAAATTGTGTTCGAGGTTTAAAATGGTTAAATGAAAATTAAGGGTAAAAATGGTAAAGAACACAGTGAACGAATTGTTTGAATAACAAGGAAGGTTAGCAACCGATCTCCGACGAACAGAGTGGTATTTTATATCACTCCAGGAAATTGATCCGTGGTGCGTACATTTCTAACAGAACGCGCAAAACACATGGTTATTCGAATACGTTAAAAATCAAACTGAACAATTTGCGTTTCTGCATGAATATGAAACACAGAAATACCATCCGGTTCAATTTCACTCAATTATTACCGCCTCCCTTGTTTTTCGTGTAACAATAGTACTGAAATTGATAACAATTGAACGTATAACATTAAACCGATCATTCCCATAAAATAAAATAAAAAATAAAAAATAAAAAAAAATTGTTTTATATACGGTCTGACACAAAACGTTTCCAAATTGAAATTAAAACAGCAGTTTTCCGTAGAATGATGATGCTCTGTTCCATAAAATATTAACAATGATTTTATTTTTAAAAAACGATATTATTCTTAATAATTCCGTGTTTTGTTGTTTTTTTATTATTAATATTCAAGTTAAATGTGCTTTAATAATAATTAGCTTTCTAAACATTAACTATCCTTTTTAACTATCAAACAGAAAATGATTCGATTCGCTTAAGTCTACCCTATAACGTGGAACACATCAGTTATATAAAAAAACGTAATTGCGTTTATAAATATTAGTACGGGCTACGGTTGACCTGATCGTCGTTCTTTCACGATCCGTGGCAACGAGGGTTAACGCGAACGAAGAAAGTAGGGGCCATCGATCTCACCCCTACGTCCTAAAGCCTGAATTCTATGGCCTTGCCGGGTTTCGCGGCAGTTTACTTTGGAAGAGTTCCGGCACAAGGCTCGAGTATTACGCGATTCGAGACGGCTGGTTTACGTGATTCGAGCGACGTCTGTATACGCCCGTTTCTCGCCTCGTTATCTCGCAAAGAAATTCGCACGGAGGATCAGAATTTACGTGGCAAGACGAAAGCAATCGTTCAAAGCCGCTAGCGAAAAGGAGCCCCTTCGATGTTTTTCACCCTTTAACGGTGTTTAACGAGTATACTCGTCGTGAGGAAATGAGCAATTTTTGGTAATAACGAGAGTATACTCGTCATACGAAAAAATAAAATTCCTTTTGCCCATAAAAATGGAAACTTTAGTAAAGATTGAAAAATATATTTCTTTTATTAGAATAAAAAAATTCCATTTCCAACAGAAAATTCCACCGTTAAAGGGTTAGAAATAGAAGAAAATTCGACCAGGCTTTTGAACCTCGTACGTCAATATTTGCGTCAATTTTGGCCCATTGTTTCAGAAACTTTCGTGCAGCTTTTCAGGTCACAAAAACTGACTAAAGTGTATGCAGTTGTTTGTATTAGGTTGTTGCATATCCGATGACAGCTTTATTACTGGCACCTAATATTGTTAGGTGTACCAATATGTAAATCACTGTAGTTTCAATATGGTGGCAATATATTTTAGATTCAGAATATCTCTCCAACCTTATGTTTAGTCAAAATGGTGGAGGATGATGGGAACAAATGAGGAATATTTTAAAGATAGGGTAAATATTTGGATTATTTTAAAACGAATATACAGAAAATAGTGGACTACATATTGGTGCACCTAATATATCAAACATTATGCGAATAATATTAGACGGTAAAAGATCGAATAGACTCTATACACGTAATTTCATTGAAATACAAGTGGTAGATTCGTCTTATACTCATTACATAATTGTTAAACTGAATTTGAAAACACTTCTAGCTCCCAAATTTTCGCCTGTCATCGCTGAACAGTACTTCTTAGCACAAACTTAGATGCATCTTTATGAAGTTTATTTATGAATCTGGTTTAAATGCACGTGGGGGAAATGGTTCTTTTAATGCGCGTGAAGGAAACGGCCAAATTTAACTGAGATTAATTCCCGTCTTCATTAACTTTAATATTCAATTACCTTAATTACTTCAACATATAATTACCTTAATCACTTTAATAGTTGATTACCTCGATTATTTTAACATTTAACTGCCTTAATTATTGTAAATTTAACTGCCTTAATAGAATTTTAATATTTAACACAAGTGATATTACTGCCACGTTAGACAGTACCTTGAAACAATCATAGCCCGCTGTGTGACTCTACAATAAAAAAAGGATATTTATGTTACCAATTTTCACTCATAAAAATACTGTCAAATATACCTATCATTAAAATCGATCGTTTCATGTTCAACGACCCAATATTAGCATTTCCCAAGAAGACCAGCATATCTTAGAAAAATTCCTTTCAAAACACATTTAAAGACAGATGTGTAGAAACCCATCTAGACCCAGGTATACACCACCATCTTATTCGATCATCAAAAACGCCCTCCCTCCAACGGTTAACCCTTTAACAATGTTTGACGAGTATACTCGTCATGAGGAAATGACAACTTTTTGGGGTAATGACGAGTATACTTGTCATATTGAAAAAATAAATTACCTTTTGCTTAATAACTGAAATTTCAATAAAAATAGAAAAATACATTTCTCTTATTAGAATAACACCGTATTAGAAGGGGGGGTCACGCTGGCTCCTACCTAGTTACGTCAAAGACTGAGTGGCTTTGTAAACCAACAACCATGCACCGATGCCAGGTTCAATAGAGATCTCGCGAGAGTGCCGTACACGGAGCAGAGTCGCGAGGCGAAACGGTAAATAATATTATCGGGAGTGCAGTCGATGGCCTCCGATTTCGTGGCGGGTTGCTCCCTATACCAGCCGATGCCACTAACGTAATTAACTGATTTCGTAGTTAATTACAGGCCCGTCTCGAGGTTCAACATATCGATTCTCTCGTGGCAGCATACCGACGAAATCGACCAATGAAACGGTGGTGGTCCACGTCGTTTTAGTCGTTAAAGAACGAAGGAATGTCGTCCCTACGACGATAGAAGCTATAATCGGTCGAAAAAGTCTCCAAATACCCTTTAACCTCTTCAGGGACGAATTTATTAAGACCAGAGTTCTTTTTATTCTTCGACTGTGTTTAATTACTATATATTTATAAATATTAACGACAATCAATTGGTAGAATATTATTTTTTGTTGAAGAATTTACTTGTAATAATTTAATTACAGTTTTGGAATAATGCTTGATGAAAGGAAAACTAAACTAAATGATGTGCGACAGTTTTTTCGCTTTTTACAATGTTCCTTTTTTATCCGAGACTATAATGAAAATTTAGTAAATACATTTCGAAGATTTATTTTAGTTATACACATGCTGAAACTTCCATTGAAGTTCATGACTATGCAGTAAACGTAAATAAAAAATAAAATAACGTAGATAATTTAAACAATGTTATGAAAACAATAAAAAAAACGTTAGACATTTTTTGAAAATATCCCGAGAACTAATCACTTTTCTGTGCAACAAACAAGATGCATTTCCATTTAAAGAAATGATGCAATTGTTAATTTCACATGCACTGTTGCACATAAACAAAATTTAAAGGCCTACAAATGTAGTGCTCTTCGAGCTATTTATCTTTCTTCTTTGGTATTTTTGATAAATGCATTAATAACGGAAGTATGGCCTGAAACAATTGCGTACACCACCCTGTATATCATTCGAACAAAAATTATACCCAACTCTGATATCAATAGGAAGTCAGTTGTACCGTTTATGCCACTGCAATAAAAAAAGTAATCATCCAGCAAACGCAAAAGTATGATGGACTGTAATCGCTAAACCTGATGCGTCATGTGACACACAATTGATTTCGATTTAATTACAATTCGAATCAAGGTAAATCATCTTGGAGCGTGGACTAGGCTGCCTCGAATACACAAGAGAAGAACACGAATTCATCGAGCAATTTAGCGTCGCGAGTTAATGCATAAGTAGAAATTATTCGTGCAGACAGCGTCACGCGGCAAGGAGGAAAAATACGCTGTATGCCGTTCGTATGAAATATTCAATGATAGAGATGGAAGGCTGGTGGCGAAGAAACAACACGGTCGTTCATCGATCTGTCTTAAACCGCAATTAAACGTTAATTCTGCTTTTATCCGGCGGAGAATCGGCCGCTCCGATCCACCGAATATACGCATCTGCTTATTTAACGAGCCTATTTCGCCCCCTTCTCGCGTTTCGTGTGTAATTTCCATCGCTGTTGCTCGTTCCTATTCGTTAAGAACTCCTATCAAACGTTAACGTCTATACCATCCAGATCGATCGGTGCGCGCACTCGATCGTTAAAAACTCATCTTCGCTTAATCGCTTGTAATGCATCTTGGATACCACTGCAACCCCGTTTATGAATATATTTTCGCCTCCTATATTCGGTTTTAACAGTAGAACAGTCTGAAAGTGAACATGTTTCTATTTGTATCAGGTTGGTAAATGGGACAGCTTGTTGAAAATACGAAAATCGATAAGTAGACGAACACCTTGACTTATATATTTTTACAGATTTATTCAATATTTATTCAAGAACAATAACGTAAACTGTCGTGTGGTTAGTATATGCTTATATTCATGATTAAAATGTTACAACAACACTTTTCTCAGATTTTGTACAACTTCCATTGCAATCTAAAAATGAAGAAATTACTTAATTTATAAATCTAAATATTTTCAGAATTTTGTCATGTTTATCAATCCGATAGAAACCGATATACTTCTAGATGTACGTTCTAGTGTTAAGAATGTTCAGTTAAATTTTCAACTAAATTTATAATTATTAGAAATTTCCAGCGGTCACCTTAATCGCACAATAAAGATCGTAGAATAGTAGGACTACGGTTCGAGGGAGGGGGCTGGTAAACGCGTGCAAAACAGTGTACGTTGCCGGGTGGTTGCTCCCGACGGGCCGCCGCCCCCAGCCGGCACACTACTCTGTCGCACGAAAGCCCACAGACCCAGAATATTTCGTGCACCCTATATAACCGCCCCTAGGGTTCGCCCGGTTCCGTCGAACCCTCCCCCTCCGTAATCCAGCTGGAAACACATGGCGTCATCGTGTGCGCCTCCGCTGTGTCGTAGCATATGCACCGTGTTGCTTTGTGGGGGGGGGGGGGGGGGGTGGCAAAAATCATCGAGTCGATGGAATATCCACGCCGTTCCACCCACGCCACTCCTAATTACTCGTCTCTCGCGGCTGTACGACCGTTATATTTTACCTTTCGATTCACCATCGGGTGTATCGAATAAGTGTACACCTACATAGGGTTGAATCGATACCACCAAGGTATCGATACTTTTACTCATTGCTAGTATTGTATTAAGATATCGAAACAAAAGTATCGATACCTACTTGTATCGAATTATATTTTCCTAACTTTGATACCGAACAGATAAGTTGTTTATACTTTGAGAAAAGAAAATACAATACTATACTTTATATATTTCTTTAAATTTTTAATAGAAAACATAAACGAATATGTATAAACTATATACGATATACGTAATAAATAAATATGTATGTAGATATTGATTATTAGATATTATTTGTATAAGCATAATTAGTTTCAGAGATATTGTGAAAATATGGGGCATAAGATCTACGACACAAGGCAGCCCCAAAAATATCTAGACAAACTAAACCAATCCATTTTTTTAAGTACATATATTGCAAAAATAAACTTAGAAAAATGGGGAAGCACCTTATTTTTGTAAAAAGAAAGGTATAAATAAACATTCATCAGTAACATAAATAATTCATTTATAAATGATAATATTAAATGAAATATTTCATTGAAATTGAAATTGAAAATTCAGTCTTTGACTACGCAAGTGAATTAAATTTGCTAAATTTATGTAGTAAAATATTGCATTGGGGAGGCAGCATGCATATTGAACACAGTTATATCAAACATAACATACGTGTAGATGGTAGATGGAAAGACTGCAGGAAATAATGCAGGAAAACTTGTTCTATATTTGAAAATACCATTTTTGGAAGCTCACGCATAACCACGTACAAGTATATTATTTTCTCTTAAGCTAACGGCAGAAGGTCGTTAGCGACTCTGGGCATCTTCAAAGCTAAATTCACCACAATCAAATTTTCAGAACCAACGTTGAACGGGTGCATTCATTAACACTGCCTTGACCCCAAACTTCATTGATATTTCGAGCTGTTTGCGCTCTACAGCGGCCGAGTTTAAACTCGTAAATGTGTCGAAATTCTTGTCTGGAGATGTTTCGTTCGCCTGATATTTCAACAAAATGAAATTAACATTCAGTACGAATAACGTAAGAAGAAAGAGCAAAAAATAGGTTGTAAAATGAAGTATAACTTTACGTACTTTGCATAATTCTGGAGTGTTAATAAAAAAAACTGAATATAATACAAACATATAATACGTACAGTAAACCTTCGATGAGTATTCGAAAGTTCCTCGGTACCGACCATTAAATATTTCATAAACTAATGGCCATGTACAGCTGAACCAAATATCGTTAGCTTCAGAATTCCAAGCTCTATCCCTGTTCTAAACCTCATTAAAAAGTCAGCGTCACACCTGGAGACCTCTGCTTGTAAATGCCGAGAAGCCTTCAAACACTCATCAAGAATTTACTGTATATCGCTGGAAACTACGAAAAACAAAGAGTTCAGTCGAACCAGGAGTTGTGGGTCTCTTCGTTTACATTTTCTACGTGCCCTCAACTCTGTCTGCCCCCTTTCCGCCTGCAGTTTAGGGGTTAGATCGGTATCGAGATTACGAGCTTACGCGTTCCTGTCCTTTTCCCCCTGTCATTCCCATCAGGGTGCACGCGTGCCCCTTTTACGAGCCCGGACCCTTTTAGGAGACCCGGGGAAAAAAGCATGAAAACACAGAACACCCGTTCCCTTTACCGTCGAAAATTACAGTCGTGACGTAAACCATATAACCACGAGATATACGGAACGATCGACTGTAACGACTAATTGCAACCGAGCAAATTAAACAGAGTCCAGCGTGGTATCAAAATTTACGCAAAAATTCCTGACGGTCTTATTGTACATTACTCCCGGCGTACAATGGGTGATCAAATTATTACGAGCAGATGGAAAAACTAAACTTTATGTTTTCGGTATTATTATGACTTCAAAAATAATTAAGTATACAGGGTGACTCATCTAACGTTTACACCTCAAATATCTTTGTTGTTTTTAAAGATAGGTCAAATTTTTTGAGGAGAAAGTTGAATAGTCCAATGGAGCTCACACGATGCCAAAAATTTTTTGTTTTTTTCTTCTTTTTTTTTAAAAAGAGATATCAAGGTCACCTTCATTTTTTTAAAATGGGACCATCCTCTTTCGTGACCTTGAATGACCTTGAATATAGTCACTGAATCCGTAATGAAAGGGACTATCATTGTAGGTCTTTGAAAAAGGTGAATTAGGTGAGTCGCCCTGTATATGCTTCCTTTTTTTCTTAACATATATGTAGGTACACAATTTAATTATATTTTGGTATGTTCAGTAATCAGTGTATAGTAAGACGCATATTTTGCTACCGTTGATAATTCGTAAGTATGACTTACGAATTATTTGTTTCTTTTGTTGATTGTTAGTTTCCTTGATTATTATTTATTTTAACACTGTTAAAGTATATTGGGTCTACTGTTTCCGAGTGGTTCGCGATTCTAAAAGTTCAGAATGAGGATACAATAAGTCGTCGTTTGACCTTTGAGAAAATCTCTCCTTGGATTTTTCCTTGACGCACGGAATGGAGCTTTTCCAGCTGGAAACGAGGACAATGGAATTCTCCATGTGTCGAATATTTCCAATAAGAAATTATGGGTTACTTTAGAGAGAATCGACTTTGTTCTCGTAGTATCTTGTCCTCGACGCGATCGATCCAACAAGATCTTTGACGAACCGGTGCTCACGATACGGAATATTTTCTTGTTATTTTCCCCATCTATTTATAATCTATTTATTAGTAATAAATATGCGTGTACTGGCAGATATTACAATAATAACACGTAGGTGTTCGTCGAATGATCATTGAGGTTTTCCTTAGATAAAAGAATAAAATGTTTCACCTTTTTATTCTGCATTATATAACCAACATTATCATAATATTCGAATTAAATTGGCATTAAACTTTGGTATATGATTTTAAAGGAACATTAAACGTGGCACCTAGTACCGAACATGTCAACAGTAAGTAACCTAACGCAAAACAGCCTCAAAATAGTTTCCAACGATAAGAAAATTTGTGATCGTTGTAAACTTGATACTATTTGTTTAATAGAATCATCAGAATACTCTCGAATAACGATACAAGCTTCGTGAGCCAATTCTTGGCAGCTGGAGTATTAAATCCAGTATTCATCATTGTTCTCTAAGCAAACTAAAAGTTTCTTTGTTTGTATTTTTCCGTGCCAATAATCTGGTTTTCTTCATCTTCTTGGGTTTATTTGTCTTTCTGAGCTTATTCTTCAAGTTTCTCTTATGTTCTTTCATTCTTTCGCGGTTCAATTGTCGAATATAAAACGAATCTCTGATACATACTAGGTGCTGTCCGAGGTTAAAGAACTCGCCTTACATCTTCCAATCGCTTTGGTCATCAAGCAACTACCGATTGCATATCCCTGAGTATATTCTAAAGATGATAAAAGGAACCGATTGAGACTTTCCAAAATAGAAGATGAAAAACTGAAGCAGACAGTAATTTCCTATTTCATTTGGACCGTAAACCGAACCAAACTATCGATTCGCAGTAAACATCTTCTAGGTGGACCCGATAAAAGCGATTACCTGACACATCCAAACGCGACGTTTGAATGCTTCGACTAATCGCTCCAGACAGATCGTATACCTGAACCTCTGAAACGGAAACAGACTTCGCTGGTTGTCTAGTAAAACATTTTTCAGACAGTTCTGTATAACGCCAGATGCTGAACTCCTGACACTGACATCCACTCGAAACTCGAGGGAACAATAGATCTGGCTCTCCGAAAACTGTCTCCGACCATTCCTTTACCAGAAATCGTCGACGAATTATCTTTCACCCGTTCCTCTTTCTATAATCCACGGTGTATATGGTTTTCGACACGATCCGTTTCTTCGCCATTCCATCGGGATTCCTTCGTCTAGTTCTCCAAGAAAGAAGACCAAAAACACCGCTATAGATCGTTCGGGAGTCCAACTAGCAACGCAAACAAGGTGTCCCATGCTTCGTTAACTCGAACGCAGAGGAAAAGTGAATTTTCACGAAGAAACGCGAGTCAGGCGAACTGAAGCGTCGTGAGTCGTATTGCGGGTGTCGACTAGACGGGACGTGAATACGAAAAAACGAGAGAAAAACAGGATCGAGAAAAGATTCTGTCGGAAAAACGGCTTGAAGAACGCGTGTTTTATCGATTTACGAAACCACCGTTGTCTACGCAGTAATTTCTGGAAAATAAACGAGGATATATATTGCAAAAATAAACCCAGTAAAATATAGAATATATAACAAGACAATGATGTTGTACTTAGAAAAATGGGGAAGCCCTTTATTTTTGTAAAAACAAAGGAATAAATAATGATTCATCAGTAACATAAATAATTCATGCATCAATGATAAAATTAAATAAAATCTGTAATAGAAACTCAAACGGAAAACGCAGTTTTTCACTTCGCAAGTGAATTAAATTTGCTAAATTCAAGTATTTATAATCAATATCAATAAATAATATTCTTTACCAAAAAGCTTTAAAATATTTTGTGTAAAAATTGTACCACCAAAAATAACACGATTAGTGGTTCAATGTGCCGCACTCTGAGAAACGCTGATCTAGATAATGAATTCGTTCAGTTCTGATTCTGGGGCGTATTTGGAAAAGCAGACGGTGGTTGGAAACTTTTCACCAGCAGTGTACGTAATTAGAGTGTCCGCGGTGGCAAATGAAAATACAGCTAGCGCATCGGGCCCCGAGACGCGACAGTTTAATTATACCAGAAATTTAATGTGATTTTATTCGACAGGAATTTCATCCAGAACTGCATGTGCGATGACCCGCGTTCGAAAGCCGCTCACGACCGGAGGAACCTATTTCCCATCCCCGTCACGTTGCCCGTCGATATTTTTCCCCCATGACGGAGAGGACGCAGCTTCGCCCGCGAGGGAATGGCATTTCCAGCGGGACCATTTCGAAAATTATTAATCGGCTTATGGCAATCGATTCGTTTCGAAACGATACCGTGGTTCGATCGCGACTGCCAAGACGATGCCAAGATCCTCGCTCGAGACAGTCGGTTACAGTAGAATTCTCGATAACTGCTCGGAACTCAGGACCGTCTGCGAGCGTTTATATAGTTTTATACGTTCTTCTCGAAATCTACGTACCATCCGAAATTTTTTTGTTATATACAAATTATATTTTGGACAATTTGTTAGCACCATATTATTCTACATAAAAAACCGCAAACCTCGTCCATTAGAAGTTTTCATATATCTCCTCTGGTTTTCGAGATAGTACTTTCGGGTCGAAACTTCGAGGGGTGGTTTCACCCCTTAAAGTCGCGTCTCAACCGATAAAAAAAAATACGTATACCTTATTTTTGACTGCTTAACAGACATACGAAGCTCCATCAAAATCGAAAGTGGACACTTCTGTGCCTTCCCTTGTTAGTGTTAATAATGCCTAAAACTCGTATCTTACGTCAAAGCTAAAATGGATAGATCCTACTTAATTGGAAAAGAGAAGAACCTAATCGGTAAAAGATCGTCATTTCGACTTTCTGTTACGCACAGAAGGTCCCCTCTCAAGTCCGAAGCTTTCAAACTCCCGCCAAAACATTTCAATGGAAGAAGAAGAAAAAACGGATCGAAACGTTCCTTTACAATCTCCGATTTATTTTTACGTCGACCTTTATTCGGTCGAGTCTAAGTTCTCCTTCTCGTTTTTAATCCGCAACTAACTACGCGATCAGCCCCTGAGGCTGCTTTATCTTTCCTCCCTCCAGGAGCCGCATCGATTATTTAACTTTGATATCGTAAATGGGATCCATCGATTACTATCGGGCCGACTATCCTCTCCTACCCGCATATAATGGTCGTTCAAGAGTCCCTTCGTCCCTTTCCGTGCTATTCAATGGTTCGTATACTCCGCTTCTATCTCCCCGAATTCGTGAAAGAACTTCGAACAGTACTCTTTCTTCTCTTGCGTCCTTTAAATCAACCCATACACTGGTACCAAGTCGGTTGTACAATGAACTTAAATGAATTTCAATTGGGCTCACTGCAAAGTCAGCTAAAGTGGCCGTTGTTGGGCAAATCTTTCTCTAAATTACAGGTGCACAGTTTACAGAGAATAAAAAGACATTAAAATGTTTAATGTAACATCTTTGTGATATCTACTGTAGTTTTAAAGATATACAGGAAAAAACACAATAACCATTAACCTATTAACGGTGTTTGACGAGTATACTCGTCATAAGGAAATTACCACTTTTCGAATAATGACGAGTGTACTTGTGTGAAATAATAAGACACTTTTTGCCATGAACATTGAAATTGTAATAAAAGCAGGAAAATAAATATATTTCTTCTAGTAGAATAAGGGTATCAAATGGTTATCCATTTTCGAAACACAATTCCACCGTTGATGGGTTAAGGGATGGTTTCACCCTGAACTTAACCAGTAATAATTCTTTAAAGATCAATTCCTCTAGTATTTTCTGAGTTAACTAACGATGAGGTATGGGTTTCATTAACATTATTAATATTTAAGAAATCGGTGCCTATCGCAACGTAAAAAATTATTAACCGATTTTAAAAATTCTTGTGACATTCTTTTTGTAATTGAATCAGCTATCGCCTACGACCTACTATCAACACGATTAACGCCACGTACCATTTTTTTTTATTTACTTAAATGTATAATAAACAAAGGCCAGAAAGTTTTTCGATAATATCTTCTTTGCATTCTTCAAAACCAAATTCTTAAATATCACCTTCTTTTCGGGCCGCTAAAGGGGAAAGGCGCCTTAATACAGGGAAATGTTAAAGAAACGAATCATCAAAAAATTATTACGGTCAAGCTGTTACAATTTTCTCCGACGCCGTATGACCACTTTCATTTTATCCGACGAATAAAAGGATCTCTCTCTCTCTGTATCTATCTCACCCACTCCAACTCTCTCGGGCCAGCGAATCTAAACGTTTCCTCCACCCGGAACGGGCGTCCGTGCAAAGGGAAACAGAGGAAGACAAAAAAAAAAAAGGAATAGAGTTTTTCGCCCGATATTTTCGTTAGAGGCCGCGCAGAGAGAATTCCACGCACGAAGACTGAACATCCCTTGACTTTCATTATCTCCGCAAACAATTAAGCCCACGATAATAACCGGGGCCGCCGCCCAGTATTTTTCTGCGCGCGATATTAAAATTCCAGCGATGCTTTAAAACCCCCGCGTCCCTTGAATTTTATAAAGCCATCACTTGTCTGGTTTCAAGGTAGCCGACGATTAAACGAACAACATTTTCGAGCTATTTCTCCGCGATTTCGGGGAGTACTAAATGTTAGCGAATCGAAAACTAAATGTTATCGTCATCGAATTTGGATACCATGATCAATCGCGTGGATTTTCTCATTCTTTTTACCTACAAAGTGTCCAATTTAACAGAAATCAGTGGAATATTTCCTAAGAAACTGAAGATGTGAAAAAAATGTTCTTAGAGAAGTTATTTGGTATAGAGGGGGGACATTATGTGGCGTAAATAATTTCTTGTAAGTAGAATGAGGATAAGCCTTCAAGGTTAAATACATTTTTTTTAAAGGAATACTACTGCACTTTTACGTCCACACAGAGGTTCATTTTTACAATCCTGGACTAGTTAAAATTTGATATGAACAAAAAAAATATGTGTATATGAACTTTTTGTATAAATTAAATTCATCCCTTGGAAGCAGGAAAGGCACAGAAACGATATAAAAATACAGTGGACAAGTATTGTTGGGAAAACTCGAGTGGAAAAGTGGTACTCTAGCGAAGAAACGCGGTGCAAAAGCGATAAAAGTGCATTACTGATCGCAGAGAAGCATCGAAGTACATCCATCTATGGTGAACGCAAACGTGAATTCAAAGTCGTGTACCATCGTCGAATGAAACTCCTGCGAAGGGGGACAAGAATGTAGGTCGATTATTCCGATGTTTCAAGGATCGGGCCACTTTTGGTCAAGAAGCACCAAGTGATTTTTCCGATGGAGACGCTGCGTCGCAGGAAAAATAACGACGGATTGATCGGTAAACAATGGAGAAACCTTCGAATCGGAATTGCCCCGTTCCATTTAATTAAAGGGGGTAGAATTTCAAATTCGTGCGAGAATCGAAACGAAAGAATTTTATGGAACGATCGCGGAAATTCGCGGAACGAAACGGGGAAACGCGATTGTTTAAAAGCTCAGGGAGAGGAGATAACGAACGTTTATGGTGCCCACTCGCCACTCCTTCCTCGAGTTTCTGGCCCTTGGTTCGAATCGTTACGATTATTATCTTGAGTTAACTTTATTTCGAAATCGACCGAACACGTAACCGAGCCCCACCACGTCCCCGAAGTCATTCCCCGTTTTCAAGCTGGTTTAAATCGTCCTCGGAATCGTGGTTCAATTTTTCGAATCCTTAAACTGCGTCTACACTATATAGGAAAGTAGTGTTATATAACAAAGCGTTAGTATAACTTAGCTGTACAACATATTTACATAACTTGTTACACGATTACATCTTCTGGACGAGTTTCTAACAAGTTTGTGTAACATTTCGCATCTCATCATTTAACAATGGCGTCACACTTGATGGTTAACATATAACTTGCAACATAACAAGAAAAATGGTATATAACAATTTTCTTTCTGTTTCTCTAACAAGTTTTACTTTAACTTCGCTATATTGCGTGTTCTGCTATACAGGGTGACCCAAAAAGATGGGACAATCCACAACATGCATATTCCTCATGCAAATACAAATCGAAAAGTCCTTTACCGTTTTGTAATCTGAAGCTCCATTTTCGAGGTACTAGCAGTGAAACGAACTCCAAATCAGCTGAGCGTACGCACAGACACAGTCCAGAAGCGCATGACGCATGGCCCACCGCTCAGCTGATTGGGGTTCGTTTAACTGCTAATATCTCGGACATGAAGCCTCAGATTACAAAACGGTAAAGGACTTTTCGATGTGTATTTGCACGAGAAATGTGCATGTCACGGGTTATCTCATCTTTTTGGGACACACTGTATAACACGAAAAATGTTATATAACATTTTTCTTTCTATTTTTCTAACAAGTTTTATAACTGTGCTATATAACGTGTTATGCTATATAGTGTAGACGCAGCTTTACGCGAGACGTTGCCCATAAATGTCCCCCGGTAGTGTCCTTGGATTCCCTGGTACGAGTACCAGGAACGTGCCGTAACGAGATAAAGAAGAATAAACGCGAATTCGTTAAACGATCGTTTTTTCTTCCAAACGAATTTCCGGTTGGCGATCATCAGTTCGAGAATAATAGTCGATCTGGATGCTCGATTGTCTCTTGACCGAGCTACACTTTAATCGATCGATCGTTTTTCGCCCCCCCCCCCCGCCTGCATTCTTCGTCGGTTCGATGACGGAAAATAACCGTGTTCGCGTCGTGAAAGAGAAGCTTTATGATCGGAACGATGAATACTTACTCCAGCGCTAAACAAGACGATCTTCAGGCATGAATACCCCGTGGGCGAAATGTTCAGCGAGCCATTAGATACCCTCTGTCATAGAATGGCTACTTAACCATACCAAATATTCACTTGTATACCCGCTTGCACCTGCCCAAACGGCTGACTAGTACTGATTGGTAACACCGTCCGAAAAATGAAACCTTTTTTTTCTAATTTACAGAAGAAAAATTGTTCTATCATCCGTGAATTTCGAAGAAACATCAATTTTTGGGAAAACTCCCGATTTTGAACATAAATGACGTATTACGTGAAAACTAAAAACGTTGGAAAATTCAATTTGGTCTTAAATGGAAGAGGAGTGTTTCTTGAATATATCTATGTATACTGTTATACAATTTTGTAGTTCTGAATGGTTGTAAATAGCTATCAAAGTTTACTTTGGCTTCAGCAAAGTCGGTTTTTGAACATTTGATGAGGAATCCAAACAGTCCAAACAAAGTTTTATTCTGAAGAAGCGTTCAAAGCTGGGACTTCTACCGAAACGTAAAATATTTAACGTAATACTACATATTATTACTTACGTCAATACTACTAACGTAAATTTTCAATTATACTTTCGCCCTATATAAGCCCTACCTTTATAGAAATCGAAAAAATACCGGTATCAAAATCATACCGATTTAAGTCCTTGGTTCAAAGTAAAGGTCACGTTCAAAAGTCGTTAGGCGACATCTAAACAAACGTTGACTCCACTACTGCACTTTTCGCGGAATCGAAGCAGACATATGGTTTAACCTAACGTGTTTCGCTGGTGACGATAAGCGTCCTCCATCCAGATAATCTGAATCGAGCCGAACAATTCAAACCGAACGGTATTACATTGAGTCGGTCGACTAATCTGATTTAGGGACACTCACCGGAAAAAAAGCGCGTTAATCTTTTCGCGGATCGAACACCGTGGGAAACGAAGAAAACGATGGACAACAAGAATACGAAGAATGAAACACCAGAGTGATGTAGGGTAAACTGAGGTGAATTGGATCATTTTCTGTTTGATAGTAAAAAAGTAATAATTAAAGTTTAGAAAGCTAATTCTGTATTATAAATTCGTACACATTTAATTTGAACATTAATAATACAAAAATAAAAGAACTTAAAAATCTTTCTTTTGCAAACAAAAAACGAAAAAGTGAGAAATATCCGATTTGCCCCAAAAGTTGGGGCAAATCAAGTTGGTTACAACAATTCAAATTGGTAATATTTATATGTACACACGACAATTTTTAATTCTCTTTTACCAGCACTGTATAAGGGTGAATCACGAATCGTGATCAGTAGATATCATTAGATGTGTTCCAATGTACAGAATGAAATGTTTACAAACAGTAAGCAAGAGCTTAACATCGCGTACAATAGCGTAGCATACGATACTCTTTGTAATATTACAGTTCAAATATTTCTTTAATCTTTCCTCGACCCAGATGAAACAAAAAGTAACACATGTTATGTTATGATACTTACCGAATTCGTCTTGAAAGCCTCTAACAGATAGACGTACAAAAATGATAGGTGTATTTGCATAAAATTGTTCAGCATAAAAATCTTTCATTAAGTCCATACAAAAAATTTCTGGAAAAATTTAACGTGTCACAGTGTAATACCCTCTTAAATGTTATGACCCTAAACGTGTCATCTGTGTCCAACCCCTGCTGGGCAGCCTATGTGTGTGACAGAAACACAGCGAATGTCGGTTCCAGTACATAGGCTGGCCAGCAGAGGTAGCTAGCGACTCTTAAACGACAGAGAGCAGGCGGCTTACTTTTCTACCCTAGCTGCGAGAGAATTACCCTGTATTTGGTCATTTTGCTCGTCGAGTTCGCCGACTCGAATTTCCGGGAAGCCCTGAAAACAATTTTACGAATTCAGCTAATCCCAGTTTTCTGCATCGTAGTCATTTTTATCCCGTCTCCAAGTCAACTAAGCCCTCATTTTTCAAAAAGAACCGCGTAATCCTGTATCTACGTTAAAATCGAGTCAAATGACGTCGCCAGAATCTCCCATCGGAGGCTTTTTTTCCCTCCTGAAAACGCAGAACTCGCTCGACGTTTCACGATAACCGTGTGCCGACGAGGCTGAATTTTATTCTGATTATAAAATCTATCGACGTTAGGGAATACACATGTATGTACACTGACGTGCAAACTCGGCTTCCGCCAGGGGAAAAAGTGAGGTAGGCGAAGGGCTTCCCGGGCATCCTATCTTTTAGTTTTGGGAGTTACTAGAATTTATGCCAAATTAATATTCGGTTTAACATTTATCTCAGTACTTGAAATAAATTGAGTAAGTGGTAGGAGAATTTTCTTCGACGGTACTTTTTCCCCTAACGGAAGCTGAGTTTGCTCGTGAGAGTACAACTAGCAAGTAAATAGGGCGATTCTCGCGCAAGTTGGCCAGAAGAGCTGATATTCGCAAGTCCTCTCGGTTCCCAGAGACACGCAGACGAGACTTTTGCGTAAGTTTAACGAGTTCGCAATGCTTTTAACACAAGAAGATCTCGCTCTTGGCGCCCGAGATAAACAGACCAACGGTTGGTTCTGTCTGTCGAATATCATCCCCGTTTCTAAGAAGATAATGGCCCTCTTACGGCCCTGCCAGAGCGTATTTTACCCGGCCCCCATTTGACTCACGGGGCGAGCGGCCGTCTGTGCACCATTCGCGTTCCTAGATCCGGCCGAACTTTCAAAGGTCTCGTCGCGTTCGCCCTCTGGGAATCGAGGAACCGTCGGGGAATGGTCCCCCGGAACAGGACTGTATTAAAGCCGGGAGGGTAGTATACGCGAGTGAAATGTTTGGAAAAAATACGGATTCGGGGAATGCTGTACGGTATGCGTCGGCCGATAATGGGCCGGCTGCCAAATGCACACGAATGCCTCGTGTCTATCGTGAATTGTTAATGGTGGCGGGGCGATATACTGGTGATAGTGGTGATCGTTGGAGTTTAACCCTTTACGATCTGATATATTTCTTACAAACAAACAGAAAAATAGTTTTTGCACATATTTCTTGGATGTCGGACAAACAGATAGTAAAAAAAATTGTTTATGAACAAAAACGAATATTTATCGAACAATTCCTGAATATTACTTTGGAGAATTTCGTATCTATATAACGGTAAACGGTTAAACTATACGACAAGATGCCATACTGAATCCTTTCAATTTTTTTGTACCGTGAAAAATAAGAGAATAGTTAAGGGTGGCAGAGTTAGGTAGGACACCCTGTGTATTCTGACAGTAAAATTAAAAGTTCAAATAAACTTTAAAAGAAAATCAGAAAAGTCGTAACTTTCTTGTCTGCTACTCTGTATATATAGGGAGAAAAAATTTAAAACTGTTCAATGCTCACAGATTTGTGTATCGACGGATAGATACAAAAACGAAATCAACGACAGTGTAATTTGTCGTATGCAGTATCACCTTACTAATTAACTCAATGGTATAAAATAAACGGACAAGGTATAGAAATCATCAAAAGGTACAAAAGGGCAATCAGTACGATGTTTCTCTCTATTCGGACCACTACATCTGATTATTAGATCCCCAAAAGGGTTCTCCATGATAACGTTAATTCCCATTTGTCGAGTGGCGCCCGAGGCGATCCAGACCCAACAACGTGTTCCCAGGGTATCGCGCGCACTATAGATTATTTATCCGTTCGTATTGAAGTCGCGAGGCGTATCTCGTAAAACTGACGAGATTTCAGAAGGTAGAATATGTACCTTAGCAAAACGTACAATGAATACGAAAGTTTCTTTTGGTTTCGCGTATACACGATCTGTCCCAAAAGTATCCGAAATAAAATTAAAACAACAGTTTTCCATAAAATGGTTTTGCTCTTCGTCATCAAAGTATTAAAACTAAATTTCTTTTCGTTCGCAATAATTATATAAATTCTATAAACTGCTCCGATAATTCTTTTCCAAGATGGTAGAAAGAACGACAGTCGAAACTTTTGGCTCCACGAGTCATGAGTTTATACAAGATTCTGGTGTCAAAAAGAGTCTCATAGTATAATTATTAGACTGCGAATTTTATACATTAACAGCCATTAGAGCTTTGTGTAATGCAAAAGACAAAAACACTTTCGGCAGATGCAATGTGTTTTCTTGTGTATTCTGAACCCAATAAGATATTTAAAATAAGAATTAAATTCCTACCTTCGCTGTTTTCGTAAAAAAATTACTTTAGAAAATGTCATTTCGTATAAAAATCCGCAGTTTAATAATTATCCACCGTGTACGTCTAATTCAACTATATCAAAGTAATTCCTGTTACCCAAATCAGAAACAACCAGATATCTTATTGCGACACTGTGGATTCGATGAATTTATAGCTTCTGTGTAGAACACAACAAAAAGACGAAACAATCATTTTTAGAAGATACTTCAAAGAGGCAAGGAATCCCTAATCTTGTTGTTACAAATTCCTTTGTAAAATATAATTTTCCACAAAACTCCGCTGTCTAATTATTCTACTGTTGCCGTATCTCCCGACCGTTTCGTCGCGTACCCAATTTACGCGATGCAATAAGGGCATTATTATTACTAATATTATTACAGCGATCTCGAGTTTCGAGCAATATTCGCGGCACGTCCATACACAGTTCCGTTCCACCAGAAGAACCGAACGGAATATGCACGAGTGGAGACGTAGCAACAGCTAGAAACTAGAAACCTCCGGGAGACTCTAATTCCAATCGTTTCGACATTCTGCCGGTAACGTTATGCGACGTGGGTCCAGAAACAGCACGAACCGAGTATTCGGACGCATTTCCGTGGAGGGAGGGCCTCGAGATCCGGGACAAATAGCCGGGCGTGAAATTGGGACAAACATCGAGGGACTACCGTGGCTCCTCTTGTTTTCACAGAAAACTTCGTTTCGGGGATAATGGGAAATCGATCAGGCCGCGAGATTACGAATCGTGCTGTTTTCGGTCCGCGTCGTTTATTGTGAAACAACTTATCCAAGGGAAGGGGGTGGTGGAAGGTGCAAACGGACTTAACAATAAAAACTATAGGGTGTTATACAGGGTGTCCCACGCAACTGGAACAGGCTGTATCTCCTAAACGGTTGGGAATAGAAAATGTTATGAGTAAAAGTTAAATGGTATCAGACGATATATTTTTTTTTAAAATGGAAACCTATGTTCTTAACTGCGCCAATCAATGCAGTTTCTTGTACTCTACAAAAAATAAATTTTAATGTTTTATTCTTTGATTATAAACACTCTGTTTGGGATGGATTAATTTCAGGAAATGCTTTTATGGTGGTACAAAATTTTAAAAGTTTGAAAACCCCTGGTCTATTGGATGTCACAAGTCCGAAAAAAGGTTAAAATTTGTTATAATTTCTTTTCGCAGAGAAATCATGATTTTATAAAAGTTTGCAATGAAATATCCACGTTACTTCGATGTTTTTAAACCGTGTTTTGCTGGACAGATTCCCCTGTGAAATTTTGTGGAATCGATGAAAATCCGTTCCGTGGGGCCGGTAATAAATTAACAAACAACGGGGACACACGTGGGCCGGATGGTAATTCAAACGATTCGCGTGTGCACGACTGCACGGGAATAATAAGATGCAGGAGAGGAATTGATTCCACGGGGGTTTCGCGGACGGCTGAAAGGGATCCTTTGAATGGCGGTCGCCCGGTGTATACGCGTCGGGCAATATCGTATCGGGTTCGACGATTTCATTCCCCCTTCAGAGCTATATAACACGGGAAACGAAACCCGACGAATTAAATGTTGCTCCTGTTACTGATTACCACAGCAACGCCGGCCGTCCGTGTGCATTATCGCAACGGGGAGATTAAAACATTTAGATAAGATAAAATTAGAAAAGAAAGAAAAAAAAACTGGGAACTCGGGAGGTCTGCAGCATTTCACGATTTCGTTCGATTTATGGCTAATAACGACGCTAGGTGTAAAAGGGTGGCTTGTTATTGAAGGCGTGGAACCGAAAAAGGGCTGATTTTTTTGTGGTAAAAGTGCACGTCGAAAGTCTAGAATAATTTGTTTTCGAGAAAAATGAGAATATTAATAAGACGTCTTTATTGCGCTTGTACAATCGCAATTAAAAGAAGACATTGGAAAGTTAAGATGCAAGAAAAAGGGCTGATTTTTCTTGATAAAATACGTGGAAATCTGGAGTAAAGTGTTCTCGACAAAAAAAAATAACAATATTAACCCTCCGTAGGCAGTGTGGATCATTGACGTTGAATTTTTATTTCTGCTGAAAAAACTTTGAAACATTTGACATAATAAACAACTGTGCGATATAGTAGAGACCTTGATGAAGTATCTCAGAATTTTTTCAAATTTTTCGAAAGCCTGAAACGGTAAAAAAAATTAGATTTGGGCATAAAAGAGCTGGTTAACGAACTTCTTTATTACATTTATAAAAACAGACTACAATCGAAATAGGAAAAATTGAAAATGTAAGATAAAAAAAGAAAAAATATATTTTAAAAAAACGAAAGAAACAAAATAGACTTATAATATACACGAAGATGTAATAGCTATCCTCTATATGCAGTTCGTAAAGACTAATTTTTGTATATTTTTTGTGAACTACCTGTTCGTTCTCCAGACCTCTCCTGTTAATTACTTCTTGTATCAAAGGGTTTATCCCGTATATGTCAAAGATTAAAAAAAAAAAAAAGATTAGAAGGAGGGAAAAATACGATAAATGCACTGGGAGATGTTCAACATTCAATCTGATTTGGTGTTGATAATCTGACGCGGCTTTGAAAATTCGTTGGGTACGTATGTGCTGGTGATCATAAAAGTTGTATAAAATTTCAACGATGATTTTCATTAGGAAACGGAACCTCGCACAATTAGATTCTATTTCTATCCTTCGACTTGTCCTTCCCATGAAGAATTACTCCACGATAAAAGACCACCTTGTGTGCCGTCGTTCGTCGAGAAATGAGGGGAGACATAACCGGGCCAATTACAAATTCGTTTCTGGCGCGTGTGCTTCCCATTGTGTGTACACAGGATGGACATGGTACAGTGAATTCGTAAAATATTTCTGACGACAACAGAAACGCTTTCCACAGTTGGAACGACTGCGTTTAAAGAAATTTGCAACAAGAAAAGATCCCAAAAGTCATTGCAATTTTCTTTCCATTACTTTCACTGCAGAAGTCAGTATCCCTTAAATGAAGCAGCACGCATATGGTTAACACTAAAACTACCAGCACTAAATGTACACTAAATTAAACTGTATAACAGTAATATACATATGAATGTAAGGAAAAACGTCATGTCAAAATTTCAAAAAATTTGAGTATGCATTAATGGAACTGTAGAATATAAAATTTATGTACTTATCAGAAAAAAATGCAAGAAATCGAATTGTATACGTTAAAAAAAAATAACACTGCTAATAAGAATTGGTGTTCGGAACTTTGAACGATAATATCTCGAAAGTGATAATATCGAAAGTGATAAGATATATTTAGTACAATTCAGGACAGTATGATATAAAATGTGTATAGTAAATTAAAGGTCAACATAAATTCAGTAATTATAAAATAAATCTGAAATCCGTACTCTTAACGAATTCAGTAATTCTAGCATTAAGACCTACGCCCTGGACCAGCCTAAAGTCTTTCGGTGTTGCAGCATCAATATGTGACGGTTCTCAAAACAAAATTTTGGAAAATTTCTTACATTTTACCCACCATGCAAGTGAACTATTCGTTCGACAAGTGTCGGAGAGGAGTCTTTAACGGAATCCCATTAGTGTTCGAGTTTCTTGCTTTCCACGAAGCGAATTATACGTGTCATTTTGCGATTAATCGAGGGCGAGATCCAGTGGTCCAGTAACGCCCGTGGAAGGAATTATCGTGGTGTAACGAAGCATTAACTCAGGCAATAAATTGCGTCAACCATGGTTCTGACGACTGTTACGTGCGGAGAGATTTTCCGTTGGTAAATCGTCCGTTTGGAATGGTGCTTTTCCCAGACCAGATTCGCAAAGATTATTTACTAATCTTCGTTTTTTTTTTTTTTATTTCAGATAAACCGATTAAGAATTAATGCGAGGAAAACCCTACTTTGAAGGGCGCGTCTCTCGTGGAAAAGTTTGCTTTTCATTACGATTTACATTAATCGGGGAGAAATCTCGATGTTAAGTGTACACTCAGCCACGTCTGACGTATGTAGCTACTTGACGAAGTAACCGTAAATAAGAGCCTGTTAATAAATTTTTAAATCCTAACAGGAAATTACGATCGCGAATCAACATGACCGCCCAGGTAACATTACGATCCAATTTATTTTTCGATTCGCATTTACATGAAAATTAATGGACTCTTTATTAGGACGCAATGACATCAGTCTATTAACACTCTCGCGATCGATGACATACTGCTATGTTTTTCGAGGTCTAAAACTGAATAATGATGACGTATTGTTACGTGTTCGTGTTCACAACTGGATGCCAGTCACGTAGCCCATTATGTTATCATGACTCTAATAATTGTAATTAGTAAGCAAAAAACGGATTTAATTACACATGACAAACATATCCTCCTTATTATCATGCCTACTTAAATAAGATTTCTTAGAAGGAAACTTCGGTACCACGAAAAATTCAATTTTTATTTGTATACTTCGCAGGTATTTAGGGGACCTCGGCAGAAGTGTCGGACAATTTTTCTTTTCGCTGATATTCGATTCTTCAGGATGAAAGCACCCTTTAAAGGTTAATGTATGCTTCCCTATTTTCCTGTATATCTTGAAAACTATAGCAGGCATCAAAGACACTGTTAGAATGAAGATTCAATGGATTCTTATGCTCTATAAATCTGTCCAATCAGACTGTAAAATATTCGTTGTTTAAACAAATGAACAAATAAACAAATTTTTAACAATTTCATTGCACACTTTTATAAAGCATAAAAAATCATTAAGTTTTCATTCTAATAATTTCTTGTCTCAATCTATTATAGTTTTCAAGATATAGAGGAAAATAGCAAAACACATTAACCTTTAAAGGGGTGCTTTCACCCTTCAGAACCGAATGCCAGATCTCTCATAAATTTGCAGAGTTTAAGAAAAAAATCAGAATTCTCATAGTACCGAAGATCCCTAGTTAGACATGCCTCCCAACTGAAACTGTTCTCCAGAATTTTGTATGGCGACCTTATAAACGCACTTTTTGGATGCACAATTATTAAATCGATAAACGCTGGGAAAAAAGCATGCGGGTAATGGACGATGAACCGATCACGAGCTTCCGCCTCGAAGATTCTTCAGTACCAAGAAAAAGGTTTTCGTTTAAAAAATTAATTCGGTTATCCGTTCGCTTAACCCAGTCGCGAGTAAGAAAGCAAGCCCCCCCCCCCCGATCCTGGATCGAGAAAACGTAATTGCTCGATTCCAGAGGAAATTACTACGATTACCTTTTACCAATTACTTCGATGATAAATTAGAAATGCTTTCGATTTTTCCGAAGTCTATACTATGCTGGGCGAACCCAATACCTTTGGGCGAGGGCGAACTCCCCCCTCACACCTCTTCGCACCAGACGTTACGTCTCGGTAACTGTGTTACGCGGAGCTTCACACTAGAAAACAACCAAAGCAGTCCAAATGACTGGTTAGTACATTCTTATATTGACAATTAAAATTTTACAACACTTTTCTCTGATTTTTCCCAACATTCATTGTAATATAAAAATGAAGAAATTAGTCAATTTATAAATTTAAATATTTTCAGAAGTTTGTGATGTTTATCGACCTGGTAGAAATAGACATAGGGGAGACCGGGGCAGGTTGTAACACGGGGTAAGTTGTAATATAGTTAACATTTTCTGAACGACAGCAGGTTGCCAGAGCGGTTTAAAAATATTGATATCTTCGGTTTCATTGCAACAATCGATCATCAAGTGTCTGTTTTGCCGCTACAGGTTAGATTTTGATTATTCGGAGCACTTAAGTAAATATTGTCCTAGCACTTTTATTTCAATTAACCACCATCAGAAACCGTTTGAATTTTTGCTTCTTTGTCGCAAACGAATCATTACACATTGGTTTATTATAATATGTACGCATTTCAGTAATTTAATGAATTCACAAGAAAAGGTTCTACTTCTAAAGAAGATATGAAAACTGCACTGACAAAAATATTCCTTGTATCTGTCAGTGAATAACGAATGATTGTTCAATCCATGTATATCAAATGCTTAATAATGATATGCATTTTCATTTATATTTTGTGAAAATGTTTATTTGTATTCCTATTTGTGTTTAACTAAATGAAACGGACGTGTTACAATTTACCCCGGGCTGGGGCACATTGTAACAAAAGTTCAGATTTGTATAAGATGAACATAGATGTCTAAGCATCAAAGATTTTGTCACATATTTACACTCAACGAGTTGACCAAAAATGTGAGCAGCAAGTCACGCAAATTATTTCCTGTTCGAGGAAAACACTTTTGAGAAAAAATTGTGAAAACTTTTTTTGTTACAATCTGCCCCGGTCTCCCCTACGTTTTTCGTCGGTAGTTCTAGTGTTAAAGACCACGCCAATCGTTCCTCCATATTTCGTCCGCCGAAAGTGTATTTCCGTATGTACAACCGGGTTGCGTTTCCCCTCGAAATACATACTTCCTCTGGTTCACGATCGAGGCGTAATCTTGCGAGCGTGCGAGTCAGAGATCTCGCGCGGAAACCGCGGGCCAGCGATAAGCAGAACCGAGAATTATTAAGAGCCGGGTTGGAAGGAGGTGGGAAAACAGCCACGGCTAGCAAAAAAATTCAAACTTCGTGCACGCGTACGCGTTTCGCGCGGAGTGGATGTGGGGGGAAGGGAGGGGGTGGGGGATAGAGAAGAGTTCGACAGGCAGCCGTTGGTAATAGTGGCAAAAATCTCTCAGGGTAGCATCTCGTAACGGGCACCACTGCTATGAAATACCAAGAGGTACACTCGACCGCCTTTGAAACCGGTATAAAAAGCCCCAGCGAGCGACAGGCCACTGGAACACGCTATTAAATAGGCCGAGCCGGCTACAAGGGAAATGATTAATCGCCCACCCCTTATCCAGCGAAACCGTCTTTTCACCCGAAAAATGACTCGCATGACAAATGCGATCAATTGATATCGTCCCTACGCTTGTGGTTCTACCTCGACGTGCCCCCCCCCCCCCCCCCCCCCCCTCGCCGCTCTTTCCACCGCGACTCGTAACGTCAACCGACGGAAAAGTAATTTGCAATTTCTTCGGAATTTCAATTTCATTTCTTTGTGTTACTATAACGAGCACGTCTACGCGGTTCCGCGGTAATTATTTTGACAGAAACAAACGGGTTTCTCTGAAGCTTCAAACACCCACTGCACTGCTATCAATCTTTCATAAATATGTACGTTTTTTCACTTAGTCGTGGCAATTACTGCAGAAAACTACCGTGCTGGACTCGAACAGAGATAAATATTTGTATTTTATATGCTAATTGCTAGTACAGCCAAGTAATAAGCGTGGGTAGTATTGTTACTCCTAATAGATAAGTGGTCAGAGGTGTTAAAATAGGGAAATGTATTATTACTGTAACTTATCAGCAAGGTTATCGTGATTAGACATACTCTTAAACTAAACATTTGTCAAGTTGTACTGATTCGCTTAAGTTGTATGCGTCTTGCCTTTATCGTTACTTCAAATTGAGGTTATGTTGTTGTTTGCTTCTTAGTTATGATAGAAAATTTGAACTAAGCTTTACAGATAGAGAAACTATAGCATGCATCATGGATGAATCATATTTCCTTTGTAGTAGTACAATTCTAATGAGTCTGTCGATGGTACAATAGCTGACAAAGTTCATCAAAACATAAACCTGATCTGTTTTAATAGTTTCAAAATGAAACATTAAATCTCATTACTCCAGCAATTAGTAGGAACATTACTGTTTCATTTCCAGGAGATAAATATAGTTTGTAGTCAAGTCACATACCAACTCTACCGGTATGCTTTAGTACATGTCTGACAAATGACCAATGCTTGTCAAAAAATAGGAATGTAGTTTCATAAAATACTCAAAATGTAAACTTCAAAATGATGTACCCAATGTAAATACAATGCAAATATATTTAAAGCACATACAACTAACACTGAAAATACTGAACGCACCAAGAGTTACAAGCCAAACTAATTCAGCTTGTGTCGAGACATTTTCCTGGTACGATAAAAGTGTAGTTTGTACAAAACAGCGAAGAAAACATTTTGAGTACACATTGTTCGAGGTAAAGGCCTATAGAAGATAGATTCTGGTGAAAGATAGGAAAGCATACATTGGATGTACTCACTCTGCAGGTAGTAGAGGATCTAGGAAGGGTGACACTGCCGATAGAGTGGGTAGACACGGTGGTGGAGGACCGGTAAGATGTTTCGACGGGATGCACGAACATCGGGCGGCACAGAACTCGCGTAGTGGCCGTTGCTTATGTTGCTCGTACACACTAGTACCGCCGTCCACGCACCACGTACACGCACCGTCATCCGGCGAGACCTGGAGGCTACGTAGCGCGTATATCCAAGTAGTCGGGAATCACACGACACGACACGGCACGGTACGGTACGAGATGGCAAGGCACGACACAGCACGTCACGGGCACGGTAACGCACAACGGGGTACGCAGAAATCTACGTGTCGATGATCGTAATATTGCGGAGACACCACCTCGTCGAGGAGGCGAAGATTCTTCTGAATAAGTGTGACGGCGGGGGCTACGGATTAATATGGCCGTCCCTCGTTGACACAGAGTTTCGAGTCACGCGTGAAGCACAACGCCGTGGAAACGCGAAAAACAGGTTGACCAGGATATCGTCGGCAAGCGAGAGGCTGGTTCGCGTACGACGCGCACGCATTTGTTTCACTCGCGACACCACCACACACCACCCGCGATTCTACGTGCAGCTACTCACTTCCGTATCACCCTGTTGTATTTTCCACGCGATCGCCAGCTTTTCGCCTCTTTCCGTATCGCCTACCCTCGTTCGTCCTGTCCGTTCCTTTCTCAATCGCGCGCTATCCCGTTCAACCCTTCGTTGGGCACGTTCTCCCTTGTTTCTTTCTTCTGTCTCCCGTTCCTCGTCGTTTTCCTCGGAATACCGTGAGAGGAGGGATCCACTGAACACCGTAATCGCGTTCTCGAAACACCGACAACTTGCTCGCCGTATCGTTTTCTCGTTGAAGCCCGCCACGAGGGTCGCGGAAGCATTCGAACGATCGCGTTCTTTTCACGCTTCTCGAGGACGTGACGCGGCCTTGCTGCGAACGACGTCAACATCACCACCGTACGCTTTCATGGCGGCCATCTTTTTCGGGATACGCGAACGCGAATCGCGGAACGGGAAACGCACACGCGTGTCCTTTCTACCCGTACACATGCATACACGTGCCACTCGCTCGTGCTACGTACACGCAATATGGCCGTCGCACGTACACCTACACACCCACCGGAGCCGAGGGAGACACTTGTACGTGCACATACACATATGCAACTGAATCGTGCCAGCCTGGATATTTTGGATGGCGAACAGCTAACCGAACGAACGGACCGAAGAACGAGGAACGGTTGACGTTCGTTGTTCAACGGCGAAATGTGGCGCTGCTGTCTCCTCTGGTTCTCTATCTTTCTCTTCAGTTCCTCTCTGCATGTAGCTTCGCGAGCGTACCCAGCCAATCGCGACACGATTCTGAATGTAACTCGTTTGGAGAACTAGGGATTTCGTTGGTTATTCTCCTTTCATAATCAGAGTATGTTCAAACGCCCCCCCCCCGCCCCTCCAGCAAACATATTTAACGCGCGATTTTTCGATTTGTTTCTGTATGTTCGAACAACTTTGAATTTCATAAAGACTGTAAGGACGTTGTTTTCTTAAAAGCTTTATTTATAGTAATTCGTTACCACAATTCACAAGGTTTATAATGTATGTTTGAGGTAGGTTACGATAAAGTTGCTTCGAAATTCGTTTTAGCGCAAGTGTATCTATTTGTTTATAATACGACAGACACGGTTGAAAATGACCGTTATATACTCCTTTCGTGGGCAGTAGAGTTCTCTTAATCTATAAATATTATGTGTATCAAATTTTCGTATAAAATAAAATTTCAATATATAAAAATTCTATGTAGATTCAAGTTTAACAATTTCCTGTACAAAATATACGTGTATACGCACGAAGAAAAATCTTTTCATACACGAGCATTTCTCTTCCGTAATATATTAACATAAACCAAATTCTCGATTTCTATGCGTATATTGTATGCGAAAACGATACGGAATGGATTAGTTTTCGTTGCAGCTGTCTGAATACAATTACCTTTTTATAAATTTTGATATGACATTAGGCTCAGCGTATTTATTTCCGCGAATCGAAAACATCGACAACATTATATAAACCAATGAAACTTATAATTTTAAGACTTCTTGAACGGCAGCGACGATCTTGTTCGCGCTAATTCCATATTTTTCCAACAATGCGGTTGGAGGACCAGAACGGGGCACTTCCATTACTGCCAGCTTTTTAACTATGATGTTTCGTTCCAAAGCAACTGCTGATAGAACAGCATCGCCCAGACCACCTTCTGGGTAATGATCTTCAACGGTAATGATCTTTCCGCCCACTTCTTTTGCATTCTTCACGATCAATTGAGCATCCAGCGGTTTAATCGTAAACGGATCAATCACACGTACGTTTACTCCAACTTTGGACAATTCGTCGGCTGCTTTCAGCGCTTCGTGTACAGTCACGCCAGCTCCGATGACGAGGACTTGATCTTTAGCAGAGGACTTGACAACTTTACCCTTGCCAACAACAAATGGTTCTTCGTTTTTATATAACACTGCTGTGGCAGGCCGTGATGTACGGACAAAACAGATGCCCTTCGTATTGGCTGCCAATTCAATGGCACGTTCTGTTGAAACGGCATCGCAGGGATAAAAGACAGTGGAACCAGGAATGGTACGGAACATGGCTACATCTTCGAGACCCATTTGCGAAGGGCCGTCTTCACCGATAGACACGCCACAATGAGATCCAACGAAGTTGACGTTAGTTTGTGAAATAGCACCCATACGGATCTGTGAAATTTAACAATCTCGGTTGAAGTTAATTGCACAACTTTCAGAAGAGTGTTCATTTTCTAATAATTACCTGATCAAAGGCACGAGTAAAGAATGTAGCAAAAGCAGATACAAACGCAATGGTTCTATCTCTGCATGCTGCACCGATCGCAACTCCTACAACGTTTTGCTCGGCAATAAAACCTTCGACAAATCGTGTCGGGTCAACGGTCTTGATTTTTTCTGCGTATGTAGAATTTTTCGTATCACCATCCAGAGCAATAACACGGGGATTATTTTTTGCCAGCTGAAACATGAAACAATGTGAAATGTACGTGAAGAACGCCTTGCCGGTATTTAAATTTTTCATTTAAAAAATGTATACAAACCTTGGCCAAGGCAGTACCGTAAGCTAATCTTGTAGCTACTTGTTCTCCCAATTTGTAACTTGGGGGTGAAGCCAGCTTAACATTGCTGATATTTACTACTGGAGCATCGTCAGTTAATGGTTTCTGAGGGTGTATTGCAAGAGGACCAGGATTCTTCAGCATACCATTTAAATGCTGTAATTAAACGTTTGGTTAACTTTAAAATGTAAATAAGTTTTCAAATAATGTATAAGCTTCGGTTCTTACTTGAATCACTTCATTTGCTTTGGTGCCAAGTGGTTTCCCGTGCCAGTTTTCAAGATCCTCAATATTAGGGAAGTGCTTGCCCTTAAATGTCTTTGCTAGAATAGCAGTAGGACGTCCTTTTGTGTTTTGTGCTTCGTGGAAAGCCTATAAAGTTCTATCTTGAATTTTCTGAATACATATTTAATATTTCATGAAGCCAATAAACATACCTTGGCCAATTCTTCTACATCATGGCCATCGACAACCAAAGCATTAAAACCAAAGGCTTCGAGTCTCTTACGATAAACTTCCATGTTGTGCTGAAGGGATGTTGCTTCACTTTGACCCAGACGATTTATATCAAAAATGGCACAAAGGTTGTCCAATTTATAGTAAGACGAGAAGTGAAGAGCTTCCCAAATTGAACCTTCTGCTGCTTCACCGTCGCCAATTAGGCAGTAAACGCTTTAAAATAATGATGTTTTTATTTTCACCTTTTTACAAATAAAAATCACTTGTGAGTAAAAGAGTAAGGAAATGGCAAATGCTCGATTAGCATACCGGTAATTAGCCTTGTCAAAATTCTTTCCTACATAGGCCATTCCTGCAGCCACAGAAAGACCTTGTCCTAGAGAACCGGTTCCCACATCGACGAAATTCAGTCTTGGAGTCGGGTGTCCTTCTAAATCGCTATCAAGTTTTCTCAGATTGAGCAATTCGCTCGTCGGGAAAAGACCGGCCTCAGCCCATGCTGCAAACGTAGATAACCATGAGTACCCACGTGATCGTACGATATAACGTAATATAATCATTTGACACACGTGCGTGCAAAAAATCTTTCTTCACCTGCATAAAGAATAGGGGCTGCGTGACCTTTGCTCAGGACAAATCTGTCGCTACTTGGATCACGTGGCGCCGACACCTTGTAGCGCATGGTGTGGAAAAATAATACGGACATAATTTCTGCCATGGACGAACATGATGTTGGATGACTACAAAAAAAAATCATAAAGTTTAAAAATAGATCAAATTTCACACGATCCCCGATAACATCATGAATTATTTGATTGTTTCTCGAAATATTATGATCCATTCATAAACGGATGAACTCTTATCTTTAGAGGTCGAGAGATGAATGATTTCCATCGTACGATGTTTAGTACCAAAATTCTGAGATTTATTTGATATAGCAACCTACGATCATTTCAATGATTTTTAAATATGTTCTCGGGGGCAGGATTCTCAAGAACTTTTTCCTTACACATAATCAACGGACGGCCCTAGTTTCTGAGATATTCGCAAAAACCTGTCCGGTACCACACTATAGTGAATTCTGCTTATAAGCGTGTGTACGTAACAGCGTACGCGTTAGTATTGGTTGCCGGTCGCCTCACGACGGTTTATCGACGGGTATGATTATATTGTAGGTATTATGATCGCTGTGCGATGTAGGCGATACTTGTTACTAACAAAAAAATACCGTTCAAAGCAATATCCAACTCGAATCGGTATAAAGTGTTGAACAGTACTTTTTTTTGTTTTTTACCCATAGTTCTAACCAACTCAGGTTAGTACAATACTTTAAAAATAAAAAATACAAACGGATAATAGTGTTTATTTGGATAGATACATATGTAAGCAATCTTAACGGTGGTCAAGCAACTGCCGAACGATTGATGCCAGCAACCAATACTGACGCGTACGGCTGTTACGAACCCACGATTGTAGGCAGAATTCACTATAGTGGTGGTGATAGTTTTTTGCGAATATCTCAGAAACTAGGGCCGTCTGTCGATTATATATAAGGAAAAAGTTGTTCAGAATCATGCCCTCGACACACATATTTAAAAATCGTTGAAATCATCGTAGGATACCATATAAAAAACTAGCCATATTATGACCAATTCACAAATGGGTGAACTCTTATCTTTAAAGGTCGAGCAATGAATTATCTCCATCGTACGATATTGAGAACCAAAATACTAAAATAGCAAAAAATTCTAATTACATAATATGGCATGATCTCGATAAAAATATCAGAATGCCTATATCGGATAACAAGAACAAAATTTTGGCTCCCTCACTTTCATTTTACACATTAATATGATATTCTATAAATTACTATAAAGATTATTTTAACGTGAAATAACGACAAAGTAAAATAGAACCCTAAGAATAGCACCGATTCAAATATGTATCGAAATATTATTTGGCGTTGAAGTACGTTTGAAGGTTGTAATTTCAAATGAAATAACGCTACAGTAGATGTGTACGCTTTTTCAAGAATTTTTGTTTGAAACCTCTATTGTATTTGCTTCATCTTATCAATACTAGTCTTTAATTTAAACCAAGAAACTGTTCACTGAATATATTATCATACATTATTGTAAATTTGAAAGTAATTAAATCGAATCCGGCAAGTATAGAAAACCGACCGCTTAACGGACAAATAACAGGGGCCTTTCGTAAACGCTTGAATTTATTGTTCGCCGGTCATTGATTTTCTTGTCCTGCAGAAGTATTACAATGGGTAAGACATTGACGCGGCGGCGTTTCGATACGTAATTCAATGCTAGTCTCCTAAAAATTTAATGACTATTGCAATATGACGATATTTTCAGTTACAATAAAGCAAAATTTTCTATTAAAATTTAGACACGGCTACATGTCTTATTGAGAAATGACAATATATTTTGAAAAGAAATTTTAAACGTGCCAAAAGAACTCGAGTTATTAATACCGCTACAAGAGCAGACCTAAAGTTGACCGGTAATAAAATAGTTTCTAAGTTGAAAAATATTATAAAGAAAAAATTTACATTCAACGTTACAAAATCGAATTATTTTACAAAAAAATATTTCAATCCATCGTACCCGCTTTTCGATGCCTCGGTAGCTTGAATGCAGTGAATGCGAAGTTTGTTCGCAAGATCTTGGAGTTTTTCCATGTTCGTATCGAATACCATCGTTAACGAAAGAAACCTTCCTCGAAATCGTCACTGGTCGAGCGTTCGATAACAACTGAGGGGACAGAGGCTTTAGGCAAGGCAACTGCGCGTCACTACCTCCCAACCCAACTTTCTTCCGGACTGGTTAAGTACTGGAGTTTTCAAAATCGACGCTACCTTCGCGTTGGGAGGGGGGTTAGGATCCAATGGAAGCTTGTACAACGTTCAAAAAGCAAAAATAAGCTAAAATATGTATTTATCTTGATCGAAGAGATGTACTGTGATAGTCGTAAAATCAGTTGTGATACTTATGTTTCAAGTGTTGTATTAAAGTAACTGACAAAAAACATGAACAGCCTTAGTCATGGGCGTAGGAACAACATATCTCGATTCAGTTGAGGTTCGATAATTTTTCAAAAAGAAATTCCAACATTGCTAACTAAAATTTACAGTAAGAATTTATCAAGGGTCTACTTTACGACCATATGATGTGTGTCGTTTCCATCATGTATACATTCCGAGAGGAGTGTACTCCTTCCGTGACAATTCGGTTTTTAGAAAATTGAATTTAAAAATAGACGGAATATTCAGAACGTGCTGATTTTAAATTCACTAGAAAATACTTGTTCGTTAACTTTCTCTTCTATAGAACTTCTAACCGATTTATCTGTTACAACAGTTTCGTAAAACATTATCGAACTCAGTTATCTAGAAGCTGAAAGGAAAAAACCATGTGAGGAATAGCCTTTTTCTTAAAAATTTTCCCTTCTGTGAAAAATCAATCGTCCGATATCGGTTTATTGCTTAAAAAAAGCTAAGAAGGTTGGATGGTATTTCCAATAATAATTTTAACACGCGATATACTCAATTATACGACTTTGTCATACGGATGTTACGTAACGATTTCTAGCTGCATCATTCCCCCATCGTACACGTGTTGGAGACGCCGCCGTAGTTACGTGTAAAGCACACGCATAAAAAATACAAGAACACTACAAACTTTCAACGTGTGATACCGAAGTGTTAATCAGGCAAGAGCATACAATTCACTGTTCAATCGATATTTGTAACCGCAAAAAGTACATTCCGTGATAAATACTGTACACAAAGATACACTAATGTGTGATGCATATAAATATATATATCCGCAATTGCACGACCCGAATTTATTTAAAATTTAATTTCTAAAATAAGTAGTTAGCGAACGGTTTTTGGTTTTGATATACTCAACTATAATTTTCCGCGCCACAAAATTCTAACGATTTAATTGGTTGTACAAGTTTTCTTCTTTATTTAATGAGAAATTGACAAAAAAATCAATATATAAATATATTTCAGAGAACATATTAAAGTTAAGCCGGTCTCCGATAAATGCATAAACATGAAATGCAGTTATAAGACTACCTTGAACCGCGTATCGTGATGCAACAAAATGTTAACAAAGTGGCGTGACACTGAGAGCACACCGACGAATCGCAAGAGAGAGCTATCTGAAACTGATCGTTGCCACGCCACTAGAAAGATCGACTGCCAGTAATGTAACCAACTAACACTGCACTTACGACAAAATAATCGCAACCAAGAAGAAAATCGAAACATCCTTTCAGCTTTCAATGTCGCTTTCATCGAAGTACTTTTTGCGCGCGATTATCAAAAAATTCAATTTTTAAATACAAACAATCAATCGATGTGTAGAATGGAAACATGGTTTGTGCTACTTAGAATCGATTTATGAAGAACATATTCAATATATGACCGATTAATTACATCAATGTTAGAAAGTATAACATTAATGCACATACCCGGATTTGCTGGCTTGCGTGGCATCAATCGAATGAATTCTCAACTTCGTTGCAATATCTTTCAACTCCTGGATGGTCTTTGATTCTGGCTTATGATAATTGGCCATTTTCTACGCGTTCGGGAATTTCTTTAAACTTCTGAAAATCTTCCTGGAAAAATACCGACCACGCTCGTGCTTCGGAGCAACAAGTAGAATTCGCGCAAGCACGATGTAAGTCGAATATAGAGAAGACTCTAGCGGGCTCAAGGTATTTGATTCTATACAACTCGTTATTAACCTCTAGGTGGCTCTGCCTGTGCATTGTATTACCATTTTTGAACTTCTCGAATCTGTACGTGCCGCAACAATTATTGAATTTAATACTAAACTTAGAAATGATTTTTTACTAATTGTTCTGGAAAATGTTTTAGTAACAAATTTATTTGTTGTTTAGGAACAGGATTCATGATGTTATGCTAGTACGGTTGTTATCGAAATACAAATTATAATCGTTCATAATTTTACACGTAATTGATAACGTATTATCGAACTAAAATTATGTAAATAGACAGAAAGTGAATCAAGAGTTACACAAAATGTTCGTACTTTCTCCAAAATCTATCAAGTTGTTAACCGAATTAGAAGTCGTGCTGTGAAATATGTTTCTATTATTAAACCCTTACCGCAAACTTACTTTCCGTTTGAAATTCACATAGTTCATTCCATATAGTAACAAGTATTACTAAATTTTTATCGAGAAGTAAAACTTAATATATCTCTAAAGATTAGACTTTTGAAAGTTTCATTTCACTGTTATTTGTAAAATCTTTGTTTAAAATATGCAGTAAAGGATTAAATGAAGCGCTTTTAATAATCGCATCGATTAAAAATATTTGCGTACCGTTATTCTTGATTTGTAAGAATAAATTACTATAATAAATGATTAAACGTTACATCGTGGTTATACCTAGATTTATATCTTATTAAATTATATGTACATAAATCTGAACGATATAGTATCTTTGCAATGAAATTCGCATCTCAATTCTCGATAAGTTCGTCGATGATAGTTCAACAAGATCGCGTATTTTGTCTGTCAGTAACATGTCACCGGACCTGTGTTTTTCCTACTCCATATGACCAACCTGTAGTTGCCCTTCAACAGATACACTTAGTAATGTCTAACTGTGCGAATTTTGTTGTTTCATTGGTGCATTGTAAGCATAAGACGGGAAGATATTCACATACTTATAGTCCGTTCGGTTAACTATTAACGTAAAAATTAGATTCAAATGTTCTTTTTTTTCGGTAACCGCCAAAACTGCTTAAACTTTAAATCTATTGAACGTAAATGTTTCGGTTAGTACATTTATGTAAACATAAATATCGTATGAGCCTTATACACATATATATACATATATATAAATACATTTCTATATATTTATGTATCATATACGCTTATATATTTATATATACTTATACATATGCATAACATGCAATTGGTTCCCATATTCCTTTGAATTTCATACATATATGCATGTCACGGCGTTGTTAATTTACATTATTAATTAATAGCTTTATCACATATAAAGTTTGCTCTATTTACAGTAACTTTTCGTCGATGCCTGGAATGTTCCAATATTCTATAGAGGATTCACGATGACATAAGAATCACAATTTGGAGACAAATTTTCGATCACAGGACACTTGTCTATTACGTAACATCACACTCGTGGTAAAATCGAATTTCGTGAAAATCTTTGCACGATCATTCTCTTCCATATTTTGTTTAAGTCTTTTAGAATTTCAAATTTGATCTGGGTCAAGCTCATATAGTTTCAACTCTACTCAAACGCTTCTCTCTCGACCAGCTCGTTCTACTACCTGCAACCACCACGCTGCAGCAAAGTAAAGTTTAATTTACACGTTTGCAATTTCTTACGTCTTTGATCTATTACGCACATTTGCTAAATCACTCACTAAAGATAAATCTAACTAAACCATAATTTTTTACGTACATTCTTTAAAAGACGATTTTAAAGATGTTATAAAAACGATAACTTAAAACCTATGTACATCGTCACTGATTATTTATAAAACTATTATGTAACAATTTAATCAGTTTATATTCTTGCAATTGTTATTTTTCTTTACATTACATTCGCCTATTTCAGAGTTACTAAAAAAAAAATAATAATAAAACTACACAACTTGATTTTCATTATTTTGCACCTGCTTATCGTATACCAACTACTTTCGTGTTCCCGTATGTATTCCTGTTACAAATATTTTAGCATTTTATCTGTATAAAATCAAAAGTTTGTAAAAAATTGCTATCGATTACCGTAGTGCTCGCTGTGAGTAATGGATCAATTCATGTCACGTAGAAAACAAAAATAACTTTTGGTAGTGTAATCGTAATTTCTTCGTTCAACAAGTTCAAGCATATTTCAATTATTACAAATCCTTGTCATCGTATATGCAAACTTATTACTAGCTTTTGATCTGATATGCTTTTTTTATATTTAGTTCGAAATGTTAGCCCTACATTGAAACTTTTGAAAAATAGTATAATTTTTAGTAGCGATATACAGAAGGTACAAAATATACAATTTTCTATACTATTGAGTATGGGAAACTCAATTACAATGTAACGTGGCATGAAACAAATCTCATTTGTCACAAAAGTGATAAAGCAAGTGAATTTATTACACAAAAGAATTCACTTCAAAATTATAATTACAAAAAGAAATTAAGCGATGATAATAAATATGCAAGCGTATGAAGTTCCTAAATGAGAATAAATAATGACAGATGTGTACTTAATGCGTTCAATTTAATTACTATACAGTAAAAAAAATTACGTATATAGAGACTTCTTCGTTCATGTGCTTTAAGTTTCTTTGCATTGCCATATTGTATGTAAACAGATCAAGACAGATCTCTCGATAAAAACTATTCGTTTTTATAAAATATACTGTTACTTTTATGAAGAATACGCCTTTCATAAAAAGCTTCAAATTTAAAAAGATTATTTCTGTAAAAACTGGTTCTGTAAGAAGTGACTAAAAGAACGTGACGTCAGTATGCAATCGGTGTCAGGTACTTTTTGGAGTCGATGCTTTACCCAGTGTAAAAGCTTTAAAGTCAGCATAAATATACAGAAAAGTTGTTTATTGTATTCGTATTGTAGTGTTAATATCACATACAAGTACACTTTAAAGCTTCTAAAGAGAGGTCCTGTAACTGAGCGTTTGATTGCTGTGCTTCATCAACACATTCCAAACGTTTCCTAACATCCGTATTGCTAATATTTATCTGTGGTAACGTAAAAAATGCTATATGTACATAACGGGCAATCCTCAGTACGTAGATGAAGTTACAATCCAGAGACTGCTCGAGACATTTAAAAGATTTTACACCGCTTTTTCCAGCTTTCCTCATGCCATGGAAATTGTAACATTTATTCCTAGATTTCCATTATCGGCAAATAATTGCGCAATAGACGTGTCGAACACGAGGCAGTCTGAATTTAAAATTGCAGACGAAACTCCTTCGTGAATAGAACGTGGCATAGCTTCCCATGTCAGGCGTCTTTTATGTCCATTTAATTCTAGTCTGTTCAATAGTAAACGTTACATTAAATCGTTATATAAATATTCTGTCATCGTATACAAATATTTACCGGTAAGCAAAATTTTCTGCCTGCTTCCGCGAGCCAATTAGTTGAACAATTGCAAAAAATTGTTGATGTCCATCATACTTTTCTTGTTTTTCAAGCACTAGCATAAAATGGTGACCAAAACAGGACTGCATCATTACCCAGTCCACTGCACCGGGAAGATTGATATCGGTTGCTAAAAAAACAATATCCTCTCCTGTAAGAGAAAAAATTCAATTGATTTTTTTAATTTAATTAATAAGGATACAAAATACATTGTACATATTATGGAAATACCTTGAAGAGTCGTAATACTTTTGTGACTCATGAGAAGATGTGGCATTACTTGTTCAAGAGATCCTTGCCATTTACAAGAAGCACCTGGACAAGGACAACTGTATGGACGGAATTCACATGCATCTTCATGATCTGCCTTTTCCGTATGCACTAAAGAGACTGTGCATCCACTTGTTGAATATTTGCAAGGAAACATTACATTGCCCGCCACTTTTTCCATGGCCAGGTTGCGGATATTACCTATATTAAATATATATATATATATACATAAATAAAGAATGAATATTTAGAATTTATATGTGCACTATATTTAATAAATTTGACTATATTATCAACTACATACCTAATGGACCTCTACAGGTAGGACAACAGTTAAGCTTTGGTCTGCATGTGCTACAAACAAGGTGTCCACTCTGACATTGTAGAATCGGTGGAAGAACATAATCAAAGCAAACTGGACATTCAAACAGGCTTGCTAAGTCAGTTGAACTACTTAGAGATGATACAGTAGATGCAGAGGAGCTTGCAACACTCCTCCCTCTCTTTCCTGTACTAATACTTAATTGGGACATCTTTTCCTTTTATTCTGTGTACCAAATCACGCTTTGCTGTTGTTGACAATAAAATTTTTTTATATTAAAGATGTTTATTAAATGCAGTGCATTCTGGAATGAATCATCCGCCTCATATCTGCAAATTATTGTAATTTCAATGATATTATAAAACTATAAATATTAATATTTTTAAAGATTAATACGTATTAAACAAATTCATTAAATTTTACAACTATACCTTTACAATGTATAAAAATGATTTTATTTCCAATAATATTATATATGAAAACAAATGTCAACTATTCAACACACAAAGTGTTTTAACATTAGGTGATGTTATTCATATTATACAAGTGTTTAAAAAATTATGAAAATAAGTCTGCAAACAAATAGCCTTAGTCATGTAGGTTTATATTTTAATCACTTCAATATTGCTTGACACTATAGTTAGTAATATTTTTAATTAACCAATAGTACTTAGTATGTGCCTCTTCATCGATAAATAGCATACAACAAAACCACAACACATATTTGAAATTCATCCATATATACTACTATATTATGAAATAAATACACACTTGAGGCAGACAGATACTCTTCTTACAATGAATTTCCATTTATTTAAACGAATTTTATGTAAAAACTAGATTGTTCACCCATACTATCAAGTAAAGATTCCATATATTCAATATCGAAAGCAAGTGATTAAATAAAAACAAACAAAAATAGAAAAATAAAATGAACTGCTGAATAATTCCACTACTACCTACACAAGTATATACATTTCATCGAGAGTTCAGAGATTTTCCGCTGAATGCATAACAACCTCTGACAAGAAAAAGTCTTGTTTATAAATTTGCATCAATAAAATGGTACAAGTAACGACAATTACGTTGCATTGAATGTATGACCATTTATCGCGTGCGCGTCAATTATCATCATCCCGTTCAATGAATCTGTACAGTTAAGCTTGATAATTTTTCTCACAGGAATCGATCGAATGTTCACACGGCATTATATCAGCGTACTGTTTATCCCGGAAAAGTAGCGAACGGAGGAAAAATCTTACGGTACAGTAGCATGAAGCGAGTCGCGAGTCGCGACGAATCAGCGATCAACAAACAAACAAATACGCGAGACACAGGCGAGCGTCTCGATTCTCGTGGAAATATTCTTTGCATGAGAAACGAACACAGCGTACCAGTTCGTGTAACTATGAGAAGGATGTATATTTAAACTTACCGGAATTTGGATTGACAAATTGTATTAGTACGTCACTGGTTGCGTACGCTGAGTTTCGCGCGATTCAGATCGGAAAGTAGTGAGTCAAGAGTGCGAGAGAGAGGGAGAGAGAAGGCACTTGATAACGATGACAACGAAGATACTAAACGAGAATGAAAACGTCGTGCTGCACAACGGCAAAGGATGACACAACGGCAGACGATCGTTGTTACGAGAACAACAACAGGAGATTTCATGCGACTCGAATTTGGAGAATGTTGCACGAAATGCTCCCGACACTTCTCGGTGCATCGATGATGAATAAACGCGAACGCGATGAAATCGACTATGAAAGAGGCTACATCGCGAATTCACTTGGCCAGACAGACGACATCGATCGCGACGTAACTATTATCAATTTTCGTTGAGACATAGTAGCAGCTCGCTCCTTTTCGAACTTCCGCAACTGCAGCCTCAATTTCGTACAATACGACGCACACCAAGATGATGACACTGCAGCTGTATGTCCGTCTGACCGCACGTCCGTTCTCGTTTACACACCCATGCAACGCATGCAACTGCCATTACGAAGCTTTTGGCCGCGTTTTTAATCCATCTTCTCTTTACTCCTATTAATATCTTGAAACCGTTTCTTATTAGTTCTCATGACTGTATTATTATATTTCACCAATTATATAAATTATCATCTTAATACTTTTCCTGTAATACCTATTGTACTCATTTTGAAATACTCGATGAATTCATGTAAATAACTTCGGCACGAATGCACGAGGCTTAGCGATCAAAATAGTTATTCATAACACACTCTAATCTTCTGACAATGGTATTGATGACAAATCATTCATTACTAACTCCCATACTGATATTACTTGATGACAAATCCTGCTTGTTACGTTATTTTAATGAATGTTTAAGTTTTTAATAAAATGAGAGATTTGATGAGTGCTTGAAAGATTTAGTTGTGCCATCTACTGATGCAATATGGTATTCAACGGCAAGTAGTTTAGATGTTCTGTTATAGAGGGCGTTACATATATTTCTGACCATTTTCATCGCTAAATACACGCTAAAAGAAGAAACAGAAACGCCGCAATCGAAAGTTGTTAATTAGTACATCATACAGATTCAGAGAAATTTACCAAACAGTTCAACATCATTGGACAAAATATTTAACTACAATTTGTGCACTTTTTTATATTTTAAAATGCATTATAAATGATTGAATATTACGGCATTTAAAGTTTTGACACTAGACGCTCGCCAGAAAAAATAGAAGCAAAATTGCTATCGTACATAATGGAGAATATGTTTGAGATGTAATATTACGCGATGGTAATGCTACACAGGCTGTGCAGCACGTCGTGCACAAGTACAGGGCTTGTATGTCGTATGATTGAATCTTCTTTCTTACTTTCTCCTTTTGTAAATAAAGCAGACTCTACAGATAGAAGGGATAGCGCTGAGTTTCTAGATTACAAGATAAACCAAGCAGCTACTGAAATTCTATTGTACTTTGACCGTTGATGTATACATGAATCGTATTGTAAACTGATCACGGAATTTCAGCTTAGAGACTTTTGAATAGTCTGAGTGGGATAGACAACTATTTTGGATGCTGATATACGAATAAATTCAATATATTTTGTAAATTTAACATACATGTCATAATATTTTTAAGCGTAAATAAATTACCGACTGCGTTGAACGATTAAACAAGTTAGAATATAAATCGTCATCGATAAATTTATTTAAATTGTTCATGATCTAAGAGTTGAGCTGCTCTGAATTTATTCTCTACGAAACCTGTTGTACGCGCAAGCACATGTTTCTTCGAAATTCATACATGCATAATTACTAACATTTACGTAATTTTTATAATAGAACTCAATATAAATACATGCAGGAAAATAGAAAGAAAACGTTGATACTGAAATATTCATGTTTGAAACACAATAAATCTTGATTAATTTAAATTTTAAAGTATTTAATTTCTTATTAGAGCAAGGATGTTACAAAGTATGTTTCGAATAATGAATATTTTATTTTTTGTTATAATTAAAATATACACTGTGTCATGGGTGAAACAGGCGAATAGTAATCAATAGTAACAAAATATTTGTGTTATTTCCTTTAATTTCACACTCTGTTCTCTTTTTACATATATATATATACATATATGTGTATACGTATATATATATATATTTTTTTCTTTTCACACGCAGCAAATATGGTATACACAGTATACAGATTTAATTTCAAAAGCACAATTAGCTTGGCTTAAAATCTTTTATTAGAGAACAGTCTATTATCCCTTGTATATGTATTTTATTGTATTTAAGCCAAACTGTCGATACTTTTGTAACATCTGAGAAAAACGTGAATGTTTAAAGCCCTATCAGCCTTGTGGACAATATAATTTCGATGTACCTAAACGTAGTTTCGTAATGCCATATCTACATTTATTATAATTATGTTGTCATTTTTATTTCTTTTAGTCGAGGAAATCACAAGTTCTATTAGCTGTCAAATTCTCTAGGTAAGTATCATGTCAAATGATACTCTACATAACAGTCTTCTTGCGATACGAAGAGCAGTCTTTGTACACTGGACAGGAACTGCTGTTCAAATCAAATGCGAGAGAAATGTCATAGTAGCCTAAATTATAATAGTTTCACTTTACATTGTGTTTCAACGCCTTAAACATTCTGTTGATTCAGTGTTTACGAATCGTTTTTGTTCACATAACAAGACACAATTATTTTTGCCATATTCGTATGTCTTCTGTATAACATAGGAGTACACGAGTGCAACAACATTCTCCAAGCATCAATCTTTTTCGATCAAATTTTTCAAGTTTTTGTTACTGTAATTAAAATATCGAAAACGGAAAAAGATACTAAAAATATGTAATAATAAAATTATCAAAGAAACTTCATGCTAACTATAATATATGTACTTATTGCTCTTCTGATGTTGTTTTAAAATATTTTGTAACCATCCTCTACCACTCGCGTACTCTTCGCGTATCTACCCAGGACGTTCATATTTTAATTATATTTATTTTGAAATATTTTTATCTTTCTCTTAACTGCTACGTTACTATATACTAATTCATACGTGTATACATCATTATGCATGTGTATACGCGTATACATATTACATACGAAAATCCGTACGTCTCTCATGATACCTTATGATTCATATAAGTTACAAGACTTATTTTAGAATATAAACAATTAGATGATATTAGATAATACGTTTATGTCATAAATTTATGAGGAAGAAGTACGTTTAATTAGGAGTACGAACCATTGGTCCATGAATGGTAATTCCTTTTATATCTATCGATTATTTCTAACTTGACAAGTGCTTTCTGAACTGAAACTGTTTACCGACATAAAGTTCTACTGTAAACAACACAGCAATGTGTTTTCAATAATAAGATTAACACCAAGCATATAGTAAACAATACTTTAGTAATGCAACTTAAGATTCTAAAGAATAATTAGAGTATTAAATTATAAGATATACATGTTAGTATTATGAATCATGAATAACAAGAAACCAGGAGTAAATCAATTACTTCAATTTTTACTGTCACATGGATCCAAAAATATTTGTGTAATAAATTGGTATTTGTCACTGTTTCCTCATGCTTTGCTTTATATACGCAGAGTAAAGTATTTTTTTTTTATAGGAGAAATTCAACTTGTGTAAAAAATATTTGATCATTCTCTTTCATAGTCTTGTTAGTAATCGTTCCATGTAATAAATGACAAAATGTGTTTAGACAAAAGATGATGCGATCCCTTTTGACTTAACAAATTACACTGACTACAGATCAATGAAAAATTTGTTCCTCCTTTAGAAAATGTACATTTGAATGTACATACATACATACAAAGATTAGGGTATTTGGGGCTCAAATATGGATCTTGCAAAGACCCCACATGCTATTTTATCCCAAATTTCCTAATCTCAGTCTCAGACTGTATCTAAATAACATTGGTCTACTCCTTGCTATATTCTTGCTTTATCACCAAGTTTCGAGTATGTGGGATTCATATACCCTTCATTTTCTTAATAGGGCTGATGTCTTTGAAATTGACGCGGTCCCTGACCATTTCCCCGTGGCTTACCTTGGGCCCCATATCCCATGTTACCATACTCATCATAACTCTCATAATCAAAATTTGCATACATATCATCGTACCCTCCCTGATATCCATTACAATATTCAGGAATGTAGCCATAACCACCACCATAACCATAACCATATCCAGGCCCCCAGAATCCTTGATTTCTTGTGTCTGGATTAACTTTCACTTTCTTGACATCCACTTCCTTGCCATTGATTGTTTGTTTTGGTGTTTTGAGTAACTTATACACAACTTCCTTGGAGTCAAATGTTATGAAGCAAAATCCCTTCCTTTGGTTTTTTACCTTATCGAACGGAGCTTGTAATTCAATAATTGTACCATACTGCCCGAAATACGACTTGATATCATCATCCGTAATTTCAGGTGTAAGACCACCGACAAAAATTTTTCCATATTGGGGCTTCTTACTCACCCGTTTGGGATCGACCTGTGTTAGAGCAAAAAAGTTCTTCATTCAAATCAATATTGTGTACAACAGAATATGAAAATTCTCCAGAAGCTGGTAAATTAAAATATTAAATTTTCGCGTTTGTGTAAAATATTTACGTACCTTTCGTTTATTGATGTAATGTTCACCAGAAGCCAAAAGCTTGTCGATCGTTTTGGGGTTGGTAAATACCATAAATGCGAAACCTCGCGAGATACCGGTATATGGGTCAATTTTAACGGAGATACTTTCGATCTCTCCAAATTTGCCAAAATGGTCTCGGAGTTCCTTGTCTGTGGTATTACGCGATAGGCCACCAACGAAAAGTTTGCGTTCGTCATCCTTGCCTGGAATTCCAGCGGTGGCTTGTTGCTGCTGAGATTGCGACTGTTGCTGCTGTTGAGAATGATGCTGTTGCTGTTGGGACTGCTGCTGTTGAGTTTGTGACTGTTGGCCGGTACCCTCGGCCTGGGCTTGATTCTGGTAACAGTCGACCGCCGCCATCGTGTGTTGTTCAGAACTTACCGCGTTAAAACCACGTCAGAAAAGACAAAGTGGACTAGTCGAACCGACAAGATCAGTGAAAGCAACGGCGTACTGCGCACCAGAATAATTTCGGAGCAGTTGGCACGCGTCACAGTCGGTTCTTATGGTGAACCGGTGCCGGCTTACGACCGAAAGAAAGAGAGTCAGCAACAGTTTCCGATTCCCTCTAAGCTTCTATTAACACCACGCTATTCGTTCTTTCTGTTCAAACGCGATTCACGTCTCCAATCGCAACGATAGATTCAACGGACAACGCCGGAAATTCCAGTTCGCTTCCGGTGATCGTTTCATTACTAACTTTAATATATTTTCCAGAATGATGAAAAATGTACACGTTTTCGTGTTTATTCGGTTTTTTAATTTTTTATTTATTTTTACAAATATATTTTCGGTTGCATAGATAGCGTTATCCGAAAAGTCCTTGAACACTGGTGAATACGAACAATGCACGAGTACCTTTGTTCCTTTGACTGTGAGATTGGTGTCTTTATCGGTTGAGAATAGCGTATCACTAATTTTCTCTACTGAGATCGTGTTACAACGCATATATTCCAGCTATTAAGAGTATTCTTTTTTGGTCTTTCTATAGTAGTTGATTTAGGTTATGTTAACATTTGTATTTTCGAAATGAAGTAGTCAAAATTATGAATTTACATTTTAACAGGATATTGTTACTATTTTGTAATTACGAAGTACCGTGAGATTATTAACACAATTAAAAGTGACAAATATATGGAATTAACATCATTTGATATTCTCACAGAAATGTAACATGAGAACCCCTGTAGGAGAAAGGCACATTCTCAATTGCTTTAAATATACAGTTTGTTTTTATCATTCAGTTAAATATTTTCAATGGACTACCCTAAAGAAAATTACATTTATATCGATCCTATTGTTGCTCCAAAATTCGGGAACGCGTAATGTTTTTACTTATTTGTGCACTGTTTAAAGTCGTTGCTTTCTCGGTACATATATAAATATAGTCAGACAGAGAATGTTGTATAAATAAAACACAGGCCCTCGGCAACCCCGGCTTATCTTTTCTTCGGTGGAACAGTTTAAGAATAGAATAAGGTTCTACGGGTAGACTGACGCGTTGTTAATTATAGAGCACGCTTGTTGGTATCTACATAAAAATAGTACAAAAGTTGTCGCACAAAAATCACTGCTGTAAAATGATACGTGTAAAATTTATAACAACCCGAGAATCAATGTTTCTCTTTACATACAAACTGAAAGGGACTTCTTTTTGCACTGTTTTATCGCTCTTTTAACGGAAAAAGTAAGTGATAATGTGTACGCACGATGGCGCCACGTGTCTCAGTGATTCGTGAATTACCACATTATCCCTTTAACCTGCATACACAAGTCTTCACGTAGGCTGATATTTTCATTCTGTAATACGTTTCATGAATGTTTACGTACACTTTTGAACGTAATATTATATCATGACGTCACATTCGATCCGACACTTTTTACTCCGTTATAATACTTTACTTCCTGTTTTTCATTCGCATTTTCCAAGAAGTATTTCGATATTACCGTTCGCCTTTAAAAGACAAACAACCGTTTTAATCAATCGTATATATGTAGCTACATGGACATAACACGCAATCACAAGGTAAATGATTCATTATAACACCTACAAAGCGCGTAAACAAGGATACATTCACCTGTATAACCACCGCCAAAGGACGTTTTCATACTGTGATTTCCGGTACTCGTTCCTTGTCATTCTTTTTCCTACCATTCTTGTTTTCGAATTCTTATATTTAGATGAAATATTCCGTGGGTTAAAAACGCTCTAATCCCAAACGTACGTAATAAAAACGATCGCTTGTCACGAATGTTTTGGCAATCGTTCCCCGAAGATTCATCACATCTCCATGAAAAAGAGCTAGGTGATTCCTTCTCGTCGGAACAACAATAACATTTTATTCGATCGTCTGTGATTTCCTTCTGGCAAAATATTACCCGAGTATAAGTATCCGAACGCGTAACAGCTGATCGAACCGAAAAAATTGTTCAATGAAAGAGGGAGGACGTTTAAGCCACGCGAACGTAACATATTTCTTTTTATCCGTTTCTCCAAGGGGCGACGATTCCGCGTCCGCGCGTACGACACCGTACACGCAGCCTTATACATAGGGAGGGGGTGGGGCGTCGCGACGCCAGGCGTCGCTGGCGTCGAGCCGGCGGCATATCGTTGAGTCGAACGTGTCGTGTGCCGTCGCTGTTACCGTCGTCTTCACCATTGTCATCCGTTGCTGTTTCTCTACGAGGAAATTTACAAAAAAAAAATTGTGCGAACAGAACTCGAGTCCCATTTCGTTCGGGGTATCGAACCGGAAGCGATCTCGGTGATATTTTTCACTATATACTTTGAGCGATCAAAACGATAGACCTTCCGGTCGTCGAAGGATCGCGGCGAGAAGCAAGTGTACGTGTATGGTATATACCGGAGAGCGTATGACAGACTGAGACAGCCGGGGCATTAACATTTTGTGCATAGGGGAACGTTTATTTCATTCGAGTGTGAAAGTTGGAAATCACGTAGGAAGATAGGAGACGAGAGACACACCGAATGGGCGAAGCAGGAAAGACGGCAAGGAAATAGTATCGCATAGGAGACGGTTCCGAACCTGTCGTTCGGGAACTGATTAGGGAATGTTTGAAATACAGTAAAGAATCACAGAGAGAGTGCGTGTGGTGTTGGGCGTGCGATTGGAGCGCGAGAGAAGAGATGCATGCAACGAAAAGGTAAGGTAGCGATTGATTTACCGCCGATGTAGACTACGCCTCTTTTGCGCGTAGTTCTAAACCAGCCCTCGTGTGCACGGAACTTAGAAGACCGCCAGAGAGAGAGAGAGAAAGAGAGAGAGAGGCGGAGAGAGAGAGAGAGAGAGAGAGTGAGTGAGAAGGCGGTGAGGTTCGGTCGAGGGATCGGCGGAACCGATTGGCGCGATCTTACGCGTAACGGTATTGGTGTCTACCCAGGGATTGCGCTGACCGTTCGGCAAATCGAAGGGTCCGATCGTGGAAGCACACGGAGGTGATAGGAAGGGAGGGATAGGACGGGAAAAAGGAGAAGAAAAATAAAGAGCCGTTACGGTTGTAACTGGACGTCGTACCATCAATAATACGGGCAGCTCGCGGACGAGAGCACCGGTTTCGCACGATTTCGCATTCGTGGAAGTCGCGAGGGTGTAGAAACGACGTACACGCGCGTACATTACATATACACACACGTACGTATTACCGCGTACATATAAATATAATCGAACGCACCCAGATATCTATTTATAAGTTTAAAACAGAAGGCGAGAGAAGAAGGAGTGGTGGGAATCGTAGAGCGGCGGTGGTAGCGATGCTCGAGCTCCGTTAGATATGTGTACGTTTGTGCGTGTGTGTGCGTGTGTCGCGTCGTTGCGCGATCGTAGTGGTGTGTGCTCCCTCTGCTAGTGGGTCTGGTGCTGCTTGCTACTGGTGTGGTGATGATGATGCTTGTGGTAGCGGTGTGCTGAGATACGAAAGCGTGAAGACAGAGACAAGAGGAAACGAACTGGGAAAGCTTTCGACGGAGGAGTAGCGTGCTTGGGAGACGACCGAAACGGGGAAAAGAAAAAGAGTCGAAAGGATAGCGGGAAGGTGTAAGGATAGAAAACGCGTGGACGAAGAAAGGGTGTCTAGAGAGAAAGAGTGCGTTGTATCTGGTGTATCGTTGGTTCACGGAAGAGGAAGAAAACAAGAGACGGCGGGGAAAGTGTCGGGGGAGATTTAGAAGCGAAGGAAGGAAGCGACGACGGGTGCAGGAAGAGACAGGAGGAAGAAAGGATTCGAACGGAGGATATCCTGGCAGTGAGGGATCACGGCCGCGAGCGCGTTAACACGGATATGACAAGCGGATACGCCCGGCTCACGTGATATACGCAACACAATCGCTCCACCGATACTGCTCTCTTGCAAGATATGTGGTAAGTTTTTTTTAAAGATTTTACCGCGTAACTCTCGACCTTGAGATCCTCTGTTCCGCCGCGCGTAACCGTGCAAAGGATCAACATCTGTCCTCTTTATTCTTGCTTCTTAACGCTCCAGATCTTTCAGTTTCACGTGTTCTCTATCTTTATCCGATGACGACCACTAAATACCGGGAACAGTTTACCTTCGTGGTTAAAAAAAAAAAAACATCCTGCATTCAATTTTCGCGCCGTTGGCTGGGCTCGACGCAGATGGGGCAAAAAAAAAAGCGTTCAGGAAGTGTACGTTGTTACTCTGTTGCCAGTGTCGATACATGCGAAAGGCGTGCTCTCGATCGAGGGATTAGTTTGGACGTTCAACGTCGTCGGTTGATCGATAAACAGACGAGGGAAATTTGCGGTCGTAACGGTTCTGAGTCGATAACACGGCTGTTTGGAAACCCCCAAAACTTTGAACGTAACCGACGAAGCTTAAAGCCAGTTGCCTCGGTCCCTTGACCTGCAGGCGAGGATTACACCTCCTGCATGTTCGCCTCTCGGCCATGAATTAATATAAACGAATCTCCTGGTGTCTGTTCAATGGCTGATCGGAACTCCCAGAAAACGAATTAAGGTCCGTCGTTAATTGGACGCCGTTGCTCGTGAAATCCCGTTCGTAAATTCCAGCGTAAGAAGATAATGCTTGAATGCTATTAAAAGGGCAACGTGTTCCTTCCTTTATTGCCCGTTGTACAAAAGATCAAAGTTAATGCCCTTGCCTTTGCACGAGACGAGCTTTTCGGAGCACTGGCCCGAGAAACTGGAGGCGATCCTTCAGGCCTTTTTCCTCGAACGACCGTTACAATACAGGGGTAGAATTCTCTGTTTCCTTATCAGCAGGGGAGGAAAGGCCGCGGGGACCCTCGAATTTCAATTTTTTCCGCTTATCCGTGTTTCGTCGTTCGGACACAAGCTAATGAAATACGCGTCAGTTTCGCCTATACCGTGCAGCTGTTCATTGAATACTTTCGCAATGCTATCGGAAGCTTTTTTTTCGCACGATCGTTTCGGGATGGTGTGCAAACAGTTCTGGTATCGCATGGCTCGAGGCATTCGTTCACGTACTGGCATTTATTGCGGTTGATTTTTTAACCCCGTACTTTTTATCGTGCCCGTCGGAATTACTCGGTTCTGTTTTGCAATCGCTACGTCGACAGACAGGGTGCATTGAAATGGGACCAAAAGTGATTTCGAATAACCGACCTTTTGATCCCGTTTGATCCCCTGAGAAAAGCTGGAATAGAAATTCCGTCTGTCGGTGTCGTTGTTCATAGCATAATGACGTATTTCGCGCTTGTTACGCGGAGGACGGCGGTCGTGTTCGATTTCGTTTGAAAATTCGAAGCTCTTAGCTTTTGTTTGCGCGGCGGCTCTTTCGAGCAGAGACGACTCAATGGGCCTTTAACGCACGAAAGAACAATACCCGCCTGTTTTCGTTCGAACAATTTAACCGTTGCAAAGATTCCTTGTTTGTTGGCGGAGATCTATGTTCTTAGGATCTACGATTTCCATTCATCCGCCCGACCGTTTGAAATTTAAAAAAAATGGACTCCTAATCGTTCTTGACTCATTTTTCGTTTCGTTCACGAATATCTTGGGCATCTGTAAAGGATCTTCGATACCCTCGAAAATTCCGATTTTGTTTGTTGGAGACCTTGATAGAAGCATCGGGCAATTTCTTGTTCATACGTACTCGGTTCTTCAGGGTGGAACTACTCCGTACTCCCTGAAGCGGGTAATTATCTATTGAAGAAACGACACGGACGGTAATTAATTTAGATGAATTCATTGTTTCGTAGTGACTTAACATATTTCACTATTAATGTACTAATCTACTTGATATATGTAACATTTTAATATATTACAAATGAATACATCACAAGCAATGACTTTATATCGACGTGTACGTCGAACCCGCTTAAAGGGTTAATGTGTGTTTTCCTATCTTCCTGTATGTCTTGAAAACTATAATAGATACAAAAAAAACTGTTAGAAAAAAATCGTAATGGCTGCTTACGCTCTATAAAATTGTCTAATTAAATTGTTAAAAAATGTGTTTGTTTATGTATTTACTAATTTAAAAAACAAATTTTTAAAAATTTGATTGCACAGTCTTATAGAGCATGTGAAGTCATTAAATTTCCGTTGTAACAGTTTTTCGACATCTACTATGGGTTTTATGATATACAGGAAAATAGGAATGCACACACTAACATTTAAGAGGTAGTTCCATCATGAAGAACCGAATATCAGCAAAAATTAAAACTTGCCTGATGCTTCTATCGGGGTCCCTTACAATCCAGCGGAGCTTAACAAAAAAAGAGAATTTTCGTCTACTCTGTGGAAACTATAGACATCGGTACAATGACCGCAGACAGGTAATAATGCGATGGTTCCGTGGTAGAAGCCTGTAGCCTTTTCGGTTCGACCTAATTTCCCCGCGGCCCAAAATTGCTGGTTTCACCTCGGATTCCCAGCCGGCATTCCAAGGCATTCCGCCAGGATCGTTGCCTTTCCGAAGTGTAAATTACCTAAACGCGAACGATGTCGTGTTGAGAAATTAATTTCGTTCGCGGGAGGGGGCTGCTTTCGACGAAACACCGTGTGTGTCGTGCATTTGTCGCGACACGATACACACGGTGTCCCAAAAAGATGGGAGAATCCGGAACATGTGTATTCCTCGTGCAAATACAAATCGAAAAGTCTTTTACCGTTTTCTAATCTGAAGCTCCACTTCCGAGATATTAGCTGTTAAACGAACTCCAATCAGCTGAGCGGTCGGCCACACGTACGAGTAGATACAGTCAAGAAGTATAGGCCAGTTAGCTGGGTCGTGCGCGTACGCGTGGTCAACCGCTCAGCTGATTGGAGTTCGTTTAACAGCTAATATCTCGGAAGTGGAGCTTCAGATTAGAAAACGGTAAAGCACTTTTCGATTTGTATTTGCATGAAGAATACGTATATTGCGGGTTGTCCTCCCTCTTTGGGACACCCTGTATACACTCGAATCTCTACCGTTTTCTCATCGCCCTGTAAGCTACGTCGAGCTCTTTCATTCGCCGAATATTCCTCTCGAACCAGGGCGAAAGGGAGCAAATACGTCTGGACCAATTACGGCTCCTGGGTGTTCTCCACGACGGGGCGATGGGGTTGCGTTTGACGATCCATCAGAATTTATTATCGTGATAGCCTCTCGACAAACTAGAATGTATAATCTTTCTGAATATCGCTGTTATCGTTGCACGATATTTCCTGTTAGATGTCGTGACGCATCGTAATCGGGGGCCTGAACAGAGTCATGTGGCGGTTTCGCCCCTGGAGAATGTCTGGGGAGCGGGAGGCACGTGTTTATTTTCCACCGGGGATTAATCGTTTAGTATATTAGAGGTCGTGAACGATGTGTACTGGAACATTTCGCCCAGCGTGACCGGGTTTAAATCCCCCTTTCCGTTCTGGAAAGAATCAGTCGGATTCGGCTTGGTTAAGAACACGGAGGATTCGCGTTGTTTTTCGAAAAAGGCGGAGGGAGCTTACAAGCAGCGAATCCTGCTTGACTATTAACACAGACGAGATACAAGAATGGACCTAACATCTTATGGGACTTGGTGTCCTACGAAAATCACGTTGGTTCGAGCCCATATCTCCATAAAAGTTGCCGATTTCAGGAACTACTTTCGACACCATGATAACAGGCAGCACACACACACCCATCATTCCATATAGCAATACATACATACATTATTGCTTCGGTTTCGCTAGCAAGGAACGGAATACTAGTATGGTACAGGGGCTTCTGACGCCTCCGAAGCATGGGACACAAAATTACATTGCATGTTAGGTCTATTCTTTTATCTCGTCTGTACTATTAAGGACGTCGCGAAAAGTTACAAGGTACTTTATCGGGTTTAATAAACGCTACGTTGGAGTGTGTAACGGAATTGAATTCGAACTGGCGATTCCCGATACTTTGTATCAATGCATCATACGCAAAAATCAATATTTTTTTTTTAGTATCGATGCATACAATATATCGGACAGAAAGTATCAAATAAACAAATAAACAAAAACAAATTAGCAAGAAAATTATTCCTTTTTTCAATTACATAAAATCAAGCAGAACACTCGTTGACGCATTATATTTTTGTATACACCACTTTTAATTTTTATTGGTTTTAAAAAACACGTAATTAAACATACATACCTTAGAATATTTTTGAGGTCTATATATTCGTATTGAAGGGCAATATCGAACCGCGGAGTATCGATACACCGATGTATCGTTGCCTAAAATATCAATATTCATGAACGGATATGTCGATATTTACATATATCGGGCATCGTTGGATCGAACGTATGAGTTTCGTGTGGCGGGAAGCGCTCTTCTATTCTCCCGTTCATCGATACGCCGAGTTTTTTCATTCGTGCTGCCCGCGAGCATAGTTCCAAAACCATTTTAATAACCGGTAATCGGGAATTTTTATGCAAAACCCTCTAACTAAGCCGAGCGTGACATTCCGTTTCTCCCAGTTTTCCAATTTTATTCGCGGAAATCGTGGACAAATCAGCGTCCCGGAAAGACTACACGTGGCTGAATATCATTGGCGTTGCGTGCCCCCAATTTTCCCCGAGCAGACTTCCACCGAAATAAGAGTAATCTCCTTCCGCTAAGCTTTCGACGAAAATAAAATTGACCGGTGTTCCGAATGGACCCAGTCGAGGTTAGGGCTTCCCGTTGGCCGGAGTCCCCGCCACCCCATTCGTATCGAAATTTCGATATTTATGAGTTAAGTATCGATGCTGGAATACATTGTCGCATTAAATATCAATACAAAATATCGATATTTCAATTGAGAAATATCGACATTCGAAATATCGATATTATATCGCTCATCACTACAGGGAACCTGTCAACTGTGTTAGATCGAAACTGTGTTATTTGAGAGTTTCCCCAATTCTCTAACCGTGTTACTGGAATGTCGTGTTAAACGGGGGTTGCCTTTATTATCCAACTCTGATAGTAAACATATTAACAGATAAGTGTCTAATATTGCATAGGATTATACAGAAATATTGAATACGTGAAATTTATAAAAACGGGGAAAAACTATCTGGGAGAAAAATATATTCATAAATTGGAATATTGTCAAGAGATTACTAGTAAAACGAGGGTATAGGATCATGAATTTTACAAAAACGACGAGTCGATACTGACAGTTTCGCCCGCATCTCGTCTTCCAAGCATGATCTGTATGCATTATGTGCGGGAAAATTCGTAAGAAGCATAAATGAGGTGGAATACCTGTTGCGAGTACGTAGTACACGGTAGAACAAAGACAAAACATCTATATCGTTCGTCGTGTATCGAGCCGACACGAACGACCGAACAACGGGCGCGATATGATTAAACTTTCCATCAGAAACATGGCCCGAGAGTCGAGGATCGTATTAACATAATCAAAGGTAGACACCGGCGAAGAATTTCGAATTAGTTTCCGTATTACCTTCTGTTGAAAAAAGTGATTGACAGTTGAATACTTCAGAGAATGAAGAGGTTATGTAACATTTTTGTAAAAATTGACTTTTCTCGGTAAACGAACGAAGTATGTGCTGTTCTTTCAGACAGATTACATAATATAAAAAATGACGAATAAAGGACGTAGGTATATGTATACAATAAGGACATAAGGAATAATAACTTTTAAACTCAGATTGCTACCAACTTACAAGGAGAGGTCCCCAGGTGTAACGTTGATGTTTTAATGAGGTCCAGCACAATGATAAAGCTTGGATTCTAAAGCCAATGATATTTGCTTCAGCCGCATGTGGCCATTAATTTATGGGATATTTAATGTTAAGCGTACTGGAGGACCGTGCAGGATACTGACCACTCAATACCATTCAAATTATATATAAAATATATTTTGTGTTTTCACGATTAAAAAACATCGAGAAAAAACTTTGCTTACCACAGTATTTGCTTCTTTTAACGAAATTATATTTTCACCTCACATTTTTTTGTATGTATCTTCAAAAACAAGTGGGATATTGTAGGTGTTCACAAATATCCCATAAACTAATAGCTACATGCAACTGAAAAAAATACCGTTTGCTTCAAAATTCCAAGCTTTATCACTATGCTGAACCTTATTAAAAACTCAGTGTTACACCTGGTGATTTCTCCTTGTTAGTATCTTAACATTACCTCTCTATACTCCGAAACCGATATTATTTTTCCTTTTTATCGAAATTGAATGAAATTGTTTCGATGAATTGTTCCGATTTGTTTCCATTAGAAAATAGGCTGATGAGGGTTACTGGGCTAGTAAGGAAACGTCGGCGAAGAACATCATGAGAAGTTCGAGACACTTGTCTCTGGTCCCTCGTGTCGCGTCGAGGGCAAATACTCGACTCTGTCCATTATTAGGAGGCTGGCGCCAGGGAACCGCGATTAGAACCGTCCTGGCGCATAGTGGTACAGAACGCCGATTTAGGAGTTCAGAAGCTTAATTTGAGTGTAAAAAAGGGAATTCCAAAACCAAACTTGGTAATCATGTATTCAATGTTCATATCTATTAAAAAAATACTATATTAATAAGTATGTATTTTATTAATAATTTTTTTATAAACAAAATGAAAAATTATTTTTCGTGACAGAGTTATCATTGTCAATTATAAATTCTGTTATGTCATTCTTGAAAATTAAAGACACGAAAAACAGAAGCTCGGTTCAGAGTTGTGTGTTCCTTTTAATATTCAGGCTAATGATATTCAGTGTATCGTTGAAACAGTCACGTACAACTAGACAAACACAAACACACACACACACACAATGTGGGACAAAGAGACCGACTTCGATTCCCCTTGGTATATACTCGACCATCATCTTCTTTCCCCTGTCATTCCGTTAATGAAAGCTGTCTGGTTGCGTCTCGCCGTCCGCTAAGAAATGTCGTTAACTCACCACCACGGCCATCGAGACGTTGCTGCCTTCGCCGTTGGTCTCTTCTTTTGTTTTTCGATTTACCTCCCAGTGTAATTACAACCCCATCCCCCACCCCTATTCTTATTCAAAAGGTACACTCTTTGATCGCGAGGCTGAGGCTTGCTTTAATTTCACGGCGAGTAGCAATCTTCATCCGTTGAGGCGTAGCGCTTCTAACTTGGGAGAATAAATCGACGAAGTAGAAGAAAATTTTTCAGTATCACGCTTTGCTTTCAGTTAAACATTTAATTGGAATGTTCGTTGTTCGATGAGTCGTGGGTCGACTCGGTAACATTTAATTGGAACGTTCGCGTGGGAGAATACACTAGAAACGGGGTCCATTCAAGAACCAATTGTGCTAGCGTGTTTGGTCAGTAATGAATAGAGTGAGGGGCCCAAATTTTGCTACTTTTGGTTCTTGTTTGAAATCGTGAAATCTACTCTATATTATATAGTCTGATAAAAATTGTGTAGTCACTTTGAAACCTTAATTACGAAACCCTATTATCACGTTTTCGTAAAAGTTCATGCAATCAAAAATAGAAATGCAAAAAGATTGAGTGGGTTGAAATAATTTTCACATTTTCCATAGTATCTACACTCAGTAATGAACTGTACAGTATGTATTAGGTTGGTCACAAAGTAATATCGGATTTCTGCAGTAGATAATGATTTTTTTTTAATGTAAAACCCTGTATAGGTAATGCATCGTGTAAAAGTTATTCAGAAATGTAGAATAAAAGTTCTCGTATGGAGTTACGTTTTCGGGAAAATCGAGTTTGTAGATTCGTAGTAAGTAGAAACGGAATGCAATGATCAGACGCACTGGCAGAGCCGTATTCACTTACAGGTGTATCAGCAGCGCATATTTAAAATCAATTTTCTCGAAAATGATATCTCGAATGAAAAAATTTTATCTCATGTATTTTCCTAATTTTTTGATAAGGAATCACGTGGTGTCTGCTTTTATATAGGGTGACTCATGTAACGTTTGCACCTCAAATATCTTTGTTGTTTTTAAAGATACGTCAAATGTCTTAAAGACAAAGTTGAATGGTTCAATGGGGCTCACGCGATACAAACAAAATGTTGTTTTTATGTCATTTTATTTTAGAGATATCAAGGTCACCTTCATTTTTTTAGATGGAATCACACTTTTTTAAACACCTACAATGATAGTCCATTTCACTAGGAATTCAGTGACTATAATTATTCAAGGTCATTCAAGGTTACGGAAAAAGGGCGGTTTCATTTAAAAAAATGAACGTGACCTTGACATCTCTATTTTTCGGCCGGAACCTGTATGTCTGTCGAAAGATAGATCGGAACTGAATACGATACCAGGATCTCTGATAGCATTCAATGTATAATAAAGGGATAACCAAAAGAGTAGTCGTGCAAACTGAGATTTCATCCGACGAAAATTGCCCCGTGGTTTTATCAGTCATCGATTCCTCGTCCGTGGGAACCAACGTCGACGTTCCGAATCGTTCTGAATCGTAAGGACAAACAGGGAATTGAGGTGGCTGATCTGTTTCTGTGGTCGTTCAGGAATCTACGTTCCGTCGTTCGATAAATACGTAAATCTCACGAAGACGATGACGGATCGTCCCCTCCCCCGAGAATTTTATTCGCTTTGCTTGCCACAAACTCCTTCCACGTCGAAAGGTTACAGAGAGTAATCGAGGTCGTTGAAAAAAAAAAGAAAATTGACAGCGTGCATCTTAAAGAGTGATCGCAATTTACCTGGGCCGGAAGCCTTGAAAGAGAAAGCAGCGTCATTTCTCTTGACGATAAACCCTTGATACGCTCCCCTAGGAATGCTTCGACTAGGGATGTTCGATTTCGATTAGATTTCTCTTTAAATATTTCTTCTAGCAAGATATGTTCGCGAACTGATACATGTCCATTTTTCCGTAATTTTTTCTTAATTTTTTATGGGACTAACACAAGAATTTTGCCATACTTGGTTGCAGAGCCGGATCAAGGGTGTCCACGGTTTTATATATTATATCGATTTACCTAAACTACAAATCCCACAATCGGATGAAGGCTATAGTTCTCATTAAAAAATGTAATAAAAAAAGTATTTTCTATTATTAAGTGTCTTTTGGAATATTTGTAATGACATATTGATACTGAGAACATAAAAAAAATTCATTTACCCAGGCCATGGGGTTGGAAAAACGATTACGGCCCGTCGTGAATGTATTAAGGGAGAAACCACCCTTTTTTTCCGAAGCGTTTCTTAGAAGATCGATTCCCTTGAGTAACACGTCACTGCCATCTATAACACATACACACTACGGCCAAAAGTGTAGGACCAGGTCTGATAATTAAAAAAAGAGAAAAATGTTATTCTACAAGGGGTTAATCAAGGTAACGTGTTAAAACTGATGGGAAGTGATTTGTATATGTAGGACTGGTTCCGTGAACTTTTATTTTATCGTAACAGAATAATGAATTTCTGTTCCATCAATCATGAGCTTTGACCCTATATTTTTAGTCAGGGCCGTTCCTAGCGGGGGTGCAAAAGGTGCCCCAACATTATACGTTATTTTTGCGCTTATATGTGGAATAAAATATTCATATTAAATAAAAGCATTTACTTTTTAAGAATCTTTGTTTCATTTTATGAAAATAAAAATAATAAAATATTGCTTTTGAATGATAAGTGTTAAAAGCTATGTACACATATACATGTATAAATATAAAAGTAAACACTGCCTATCAAATTCTTAATTAAATAATATTAATTAAATAAGGACGGCGATACTGTTTTCGCATTTGGGCGGCCAACAACCCAGGAACGGCCCTGATTTTAGTCGTTAGTTTATGTGTTATACATGACAGTGAGGTGTTATTCAAGGGAATCCATCTTCCGAAGAATCGAATCGGAATCGAACATCTCTACCTTCGATCTGTTTCGCGCGGATAACATTCTTCCTGCCCCCCCCCCCTCCATGACGCGAGAATCGCCGCGATGACGTTCGATATTGCAATTTCATTGGGTTTCCGTTTCACCAGGCTTCCGTCGACGGATTGCTTTAACGGCGGGGAAATGTCGTTTCCTTTTCTATCCAGGCGAAACGGTTTCGAGTTCTACCCTCAGCGATATCGATCGACGTTAATCGAAGGTACCGGTCTTCCGGCTCCGCGAAGGACGATTTAATCGATGTGATCGCGTCACTTTTTTCGGCATTGTTCAACCGTCGATTACTTCGTACGACACACTTTTCGAGAATTTTGCACATGGTTCTGTATGTTCGAGCTTAGAAGAAAGATCAGGTAAATACTCGATGAACGCTCGGAAAGATGCCTACGTTAAGGCCCTTTTCTCGTTTAGTGGCTGGAAAAAAATGATCACACTTAGGACATTTTGTTTTTGACGAAAACAAAAGGGATATGGCAAGAAAGCTTCCTGGCCTTTATTTATTATACATTTAGGTAAATAAACAAAATTTTTGTATTTTGTTTTAAGCTTTTTCTTAGGGTGACAATGATATCTGAGAAAAAAGGTACCTCCATGGTGCAGGTGATCTCTCAGCTCAGACTCGTCTGAAATAAAAAGTTCAAGAAGATTCTTAATTAGTATGAATGTCGCTATCTCAGAAAGTCATATTTATACCTTTAATTTATCATACCCTTTACATAACAAAATTACCGAAGCAAGTTCTTCCCTTTCATTTTTTTTATTGGATCCGCGTCATTTTGTTGTTTTTTGAGATAAATTATTCATCGTGGTTCTTGCGATAGCGACACTCTAACTAATTAAGGATCTTCTTGAATTTCTTATTTCGGACGAGTCTGACCTGAGAAATCACCTGCGTCATAGAGGTACCTTTTTTCTAAGATGTCACTTTCAAGCTAAAAAAAAAACTTAAAACAAAATTTAATAAAATTATTTATGAAATTGTTTAATATTATTTATAAGTAGTTCAGTAAATACTAACAAGATGCATTAAGGATAGTTTAACTTTGTCGGCCGCAAAAGTAGAACGACCCGATAATAAAGGCTGTTTGTCTTGTTCTAAATTACACAGCAATATTAATTTCACGTGGCTACGCCCATGCGTGTCACCCATAATTGCGTGACGTGACAGTCAAACTGTCAATGCACTCTCATCGATGCGCAGCTCTTTAATCTTTATCGACAGCGATCGACTGAAATTTACGAAGCTGCAGATATCGTATCCCTCTACGATAACTACCCTAAAGCGGTCCCGAGCGTTTGTCCCTTAATCGACGCTTCACTGTATTACGTGTTGGCGGCGAATCGATCGATCCCGTTTGTCCGAAAACAACGTCTCCCTCGGGCGTAGATACGTACATGCATTCTTCAAAAAACGAAAGAAAAGAGCAACGGACCGGCTCCCGTGGTCTGCTTTTGATCAGCGAAGAAAGGACGGCCATTTATTCACCGGGATAAATGGAACGGCGGATAATGGATGAAAAAACAACGTTCGAGCATCCTGATAGTCAGCCTGAAAGGCCTGGGGAGGGGGAGGGGGTAGGCCGAATCGATTCCCAACTCGAATAATGCGAGGAGTAATATCCGCGGTCTCGAAAACTTTCGGGTAACTCCCCCTTTTCCGCGTCGGCTGGAAATTCCGTGGATCCTTTAACTCTTTTACCCGTTAACCGCCTCGAATTCCTTTCTTCGGAGCCCCCGTCCACCCCGCAGCCACTTCATGGAAACAAACGAACTTTCCCGATATAAGCTTTCAACCCGCTCGCTGCGTCGGACGTTCTCGTTGAAATGTATCTGCTAGGTCCGAATTTTCCTTGGGGATTTTATCCAATGAAATGGGTTTAATTAACGTTTGGAACAATTGTCTCGTCAGCTTTTTGACTTAGGCGTGTGGATTATGTCGTTTGCATATGTTTGCCAGACCAGGGTGGTTATACTGGGTCTTTAGGAAAGACGGAGGACAAATTGGTAAATAAATGAGAAAAAGATGACGAGCGGTGAGTGAAATGTAGCGCAGATACGTGGTCATCGAGAGCGCTTCCGGAGCGGGTCGCAAGGGCATATCCATCCACTTGTGAGGCGAGATGAAAGGGCGAGGGAGGAGGGGACGAGCTATCGATGTGTTACAAGTGTCTCTTCCCTCGGGCAGAAACGTCAATTCTGCAGATTTGCGGTTGGGATATCACCGCTAATGCACTCAACTTCGTGACCTAGAGTACCGACTGTTATCAAAGGCTTCTTGCCACGTTTTATTCAGTTTCGCGACCAATTCCCACATGTTCTCAAAGGACGGGATTCATAGTCACTACGTATTCTTAAGCAAATGCTTAAGTCCCCAGTTATGAACTTTTTATCTAGATAATGAGTTTGCCCATTTCTGACACGTATACAAAATTCCGAATCACGAATACAAGATAAAAAAAAGTATTTCGTCATTTTTAATCGTTTAAACGTGGAAATTTCAATTTTTATAATAACCATATACTTCTTCATGAATGAATCGACATTTGTCGAACAATGATTTAACACGTTCACTGCCACAGTGAAAAAGGCCGTACGTAGCCAGACATACTTTATTTTGTTTTTTAAGTCATAATTTTTTGAAAATATATGCGTTTGATTAATAGAGATTGATTGTCTTGTTTTAAATTATACTATGATATTAATCTTATGTGAAAATTTTTTAGAGGTATTTAAATAATACAGCATGTTTGCAATGTTTCAACTACGAGTTATTTCGTAGCTGGCAGTCAACGTGGTAATCTCATTAACTGTTTAAAGCTCAGGACAACACCCTCAGATACTGCTGCTTTTCACTGTGTATTATTCAAATAAAATTTTGCCCATCTCTGATACGTGTATACGTATGGACTACACATTCATAACTGGGGATTTCATAATTAAGCATTTGCTTAAGAATAAGCAGTGACTATGAATCCCGCCAAAAGTCTGATCTTCCTTTTTGTTCTCTACGTTCCGTTTATCAACGTTTAATAGCTTCTGCATTTCTAAAACAGCTATCTGAACCATTGTAGGATTGCCCGATACGATCGACGCGTGCGATTTTTGTTCTTCTTTCGCGCGCGCGCACGACGAAGGGGAATTCGACGGGAGGCGGGTTCGAGCGAACAATTCGAGTTCGTTCTATTTTAAACGATAGATAAGAGGAGTTCGACGATCTTGATGGGCGCCCGGACATGTGTCTAGGAGTAAAAATATCTCGGGTGTACGGCTTCGAGAAGAGGCCTGCCTCCGTCTCGCAGCACAGTGGACTATTACCATAAATTGGTTAAAATAAAAAATTTTAATTAAAAGAATTAATCAAAAAATTTTCATGTCATGAAATAAGGTAAAATTAGGATTATTTGTAAGCTTATACTCGCTTGAAAAACACTGAAGAGGATACGGACCTCAATGACATTACATGTGTACATTACATATGTACTCAATGACATTGGTTACATATGAATGAATTTACTAAATATGACTTCTTTAGCTGATTGCAGAGTTGTCAACGATCTTTCTTTCTTATTCAAGCATATAAATGGTCAGATCTCATGTCCTCAATTGTTGCAGCTCGTTTACTTTGGTGCACTTTCAAGATGTGTTAGAAAGAATCATATATTTTATTATGCTGTAGGAAAAACTGAATATGGTTCAGGTGATCCGATTTATCGAGTCCTGAAATCAGCCAATAAATTCAGGGATCTGATGGACTTTTTCAGTGGCTCTATTGAATACTTTAAGGCATCCCTACATAGAGCACTAAGAACTGTTTAATCTTAGTTAATATTTTATTAAAAATTTCCTATTGCGACTAATTCCATATTATATTGATGTAACTGTTTCTAATCTTATTTTCATTAATTGGTATGTATGTATACTGGGTTTATACCCGTACTTTCGAGTTACTCGTAAATATTCGAATTGCTCGAATTAATCGAATATTTCGCTATTTACTATCAAATACTAATCTAACTGTAAGGAGGAAAAATGTAAGAGTCTGATTTAATCTAACGTGCCCCTCTGTACCAAAAAACTTTTGTAGAAATAATTTTGTCGCATCTTCATTAGTTTACGAACTATAATTTTTTTCTAGTTAGAATTGTCATTTGGCCCATTGTGCGCCGGCCGATCCAAGGGAGCCATAAGGGCGTCCGCCCGTTCTTCCTTTGGATCGCGTGCGTACGCAATCGTTTAATCATAGTTATTGTCGAAACACATGTGAACGTATTGTTCTGTGATTGGTGTCACGGTTGGAGCATTTACGCGTTTTTAAGCGATGCTGCGGATTCCAAGAATAAAGTCTGTCGAGTCGTTAAGTTTGTTGGCTACGGTTGCAGATATGCTTGGAAACATGCACAAAGTGTTCGCACGATTCCGAGAGCTCTGACAGGGACATCGAAATTTAGCTTATCCAATATTTTGCAGAATCGTATGATTCCAGTCATTAGAATCGAAGGTGAAAATTAGGCAAAAGTATTGGACGTATCACTGAGCAATCGAAATGTGTATTTTTTAAGGAAGTCTCTATAAATGTCAACAGTTTACATTGTTTAATTTATATCCTATACATTTTTTACACGACAAAAATGGAGAAGATATTTTTAAGCTGAAATATAATGTCTTATAATTAAAAAAGAATAGTGTATTACATGACTACGCCACTTGTGCCGCAAAATGGTACATGATCAATACGTTGTAATTATTTAGTTTATGGTTTTTTTAAACTGGAAATTTTTGTACTATAAAAGTGGATATTCAAACATAAGAAATAAGTTTATTGTAAAATAAAAAAATTTAATTGCAACAAAGATGGTGTATAATAGGACAAAAGACATTAAAGAAACTGTAAGTAGTCTATTACGAAACGAATGAAATGTATAATGAAATTGCGGTTGAGGCTTCATTTTCGTGAAATAAAATGAAATGAATGAAAAGCAACTCGTGAAACGGTTGAAGAGCGCGCCTCTCAAGTAGAATAATCCGCGGCGTCAAACGTATTTCGTCCGTGTTTTCAAGGATTAATAACTCGAAAACGAAGCCTCGAACACAAGTTTGCCATTCACCATTTTCGTCTTAGTTTTGCATGTAGAAATTCACATAGTGAAAATATCCAACAATTTTTATTTATTTATTTATTTAGTTACTATACGGGTATAAATCCAGTATGCGTATATAACAGTAAAATAACAATAAAAATAGGAACAATTACAACAACAATGGTATACAGTAAGGAATTAATAGAAAATTCTGTAATTAAATTTAACTTAAATTAAACAGTTCTCAGTGTCTTGTGCAAAAGAATTCCTGAAAGAAATCAATAGAACCATTGAAAAAATCAATCATATCCATAAATTTATTGGTTGATTTCAACAATTCGATAAATTGGATCACTTGAACCATATTTAATTTCCATGCAGTAGAAAGTACAATTAGGTAGGATTCACGATCGAAGGACGAAATATCGATTCAAAGTATGAACGCCGTGAATAGAGGAAAATATGAAATTCTTCGCGTAGAATCGCGCGAAATGAGAATGCGAGGAGGAAAGGGACTGGGGGAAAGATTTGAATAGGGATGCCACGCTGTGCCGCGTAGTCGCGCGTTCTCTCGTACATTTCCACTCGGGATACTGACCGACTTTTCGGAATCCCGGACGGAGATCGAGTTAATATTGAAACGCGATAAATTTCGATGATATTATTCCGCCCCCGTTGCCTGGCGACTCAAATTCATCCGTGTTCCAGTTGCGAGCAAATCGACGCTGCCGCATTAACGAATCGAGAATCAATTTCGAGGGGTTAGTCCACCCTGATTGCTTGAAAATCACAGGTACCTACGTTAATTTTTTCTGGGAATACAATAAAGTAAACTGGAAATCAGTTGCACAGCCTGTAATATATACATATTATTATTTTATATATACATATAAAAAATGGGATAATCCGCAATATGGATATTCCTCATGCAAATACAAATCGAAAAGTCCTTTACCATTTTCTAATCTGAAGCTCCATTTCCGAGATATTAACAGTTGAACGAACTCCAATCAGCTGAGCGGTCGGCCACACATACGCGCAGCATAGTCAAAAAGCAGAGGCCAATCAGCTGGGTCGTGCGCATATGTGTGACCGACCGCTCAGCTGATTGGAGTTCGTTCAACTGCTAATATCTTGGAAATGGAGGTTCGGATTACAAAACGGTACAGAACTTTCCGATTAGTATTTGCATGAGGAATATGCATGTTGCGGCTTGCACCCAATATTTTGGAATATTCTATATACAGGGTAAATCACTAAACGATTTTGACGAAAGTGGTTTTTATACAGAAACGTCTGTAAAATACAAAGTTTTTGAAATATCGAAAAACTTTCCCCGACAAATTTCTTTTAGAAAATGAAAAATTCTTGTTTATTTGTTGTAATTCAAATCTAACGATCGTGATCGACGCCATCGAGGAAACAGTCGCCTCAAAAGGTGCTCTCTAGAAGTAGAGCGGCACCAGCACCGCCACTTTGTATAAAAAAAAATATCTTTGTATATTTGAACATATATATATTACAGGCATTGCAGCTGTTTTCAAGTTTATTGTATTGCCAGACAAATTTCATGAAAGTATTTTCAAGCGGTCAGGATGGAATAATCCCTTAATGGAGCTCTGCTCGGGATGAACCTGCTGTATCCGTGGTTGCATCGCGACGCTTGAGTTTTCCTCCGTTATTCCACGTCAGGGACCGACTCTTGCCGTTTAATTAAAGCACCATCGTATCCCTTTGACCGGATCGTTTGATACTCCCGAGTGAAACGCGTTTCTCGAGCTATGTATACAGGCTTTTCGACGGGCGGAATTTTAAATACCCTTGATACACACACAGCGTTACCGATCAATTACCGATCGTCGACAACCTCTATTACCGAGTTGATATCGTTGTGTCGCGAGACGGCCTGTCGACAGCAGCAAGAAGCTGATACCGCCTGAGGCTTTTCGTGTACAATGTGCTCACTTCGATAATGCGAAGGAATCGCTTATATCCTATTTCCCGCAAACGGAGACTGCAATGTGATTTCTGTGACTGTGAGGAGAAACGCCGTTTGATACCATTTCAAAGAATGTGAGTTTATGCATTAACTGAGCTGTAGAAGATAGGATTTATGTTTATCAGTGAAAAAACGCATGAAAATAAGTTTCATATGTTCCGTAAATGAATGCAATTTAACCGACGTCCAATATTCAGTTCATACGCATTAGACGAAACTACGTAACGTCCACAAAATACTGTAGTTTATTTTGTATAACATAAAACGAACAAAATTATATTCTATATTTTTATTTTACTAGAAATAACACACTATTACATACAAGTGATACATACATATGCAACTTATATTTTATAAAAACAACGCACTGCACAGGGGATACTGTCCTATTTGTCCCCTTTATGGACACATTTAAAAAAATATGGACACTTTAAAATTGGCTACTGTGGATTTGGTCAACGTTGCCAGAAGTGGAGAAAACATGGCCGCGTAGGGACAAAGTGACGTAGTAGGGGGGAGTAGAAGGGGGTATATTTGTATTGGGAACGTGACGTCATGCTTTCATTCATGGTAGTATTAACATGGCTTGCACAAGTCATATTAGTGTATACAGTTCTATGTGACATCACCTAGTTCGTACGCTAGGGAATTCTCCAGACAGCGCTGGATTCAATGCACTGTGTACCTACGTTGGTCATTTTCATTAATAAATGTGATATTTGCGTTTGTGTAAACATCATACGATATGCACGACAAATGTTTACTCCGCTGTGGACTATCAATGTTTCAGGTGGCATGAATGGACCAGTCACGCGAGAAGGCACGAAACGTGTTAACGTAGATCAATAATAGTACACGCGATTTCGTGTCTGTCGCCGGAAATCATCTTCCCAATCCGGTAAAAATGCTTAGATAATAAAACGGAACAGATAAGAACATCGTTCCGACGTATACAGGGTGTCCCAAAATAGTCCTGCAAAGGGGATATTCCTGGGGTGATTTGAAACAACTTGTTCCTTAGCGAAAAAGTTCTCCGAGGGTTTGTTAACGAGATATTAACGAAAAACCCCGGCCAATCAGAGCGCGAGTCTGCCGGCCGAGCTTCCGCGGTAGCGTTGGTTACGCGCTGCGATTGGTAGCTCTCTGAGACTCGCGCTCTGATTGGTCAGGGTTTTTTTTTCGTTAATATCTCGATAACAAAGCCTTGGAGAAATTTTTCGTTAAGGAAAAAGTTGTTTCAAATCACCCCAGGAATCACTCCTTTCAAGGACTTACACCTATTTTGGGACAGCCTGTACAATGGCTTTATATGCGAGTTTTCAACCCGCCATTTTTTGATTGCGTAAAAACTAGAGGCTACAGCCTACGCTTTTTCTTCCTAAAATTATTTAAAAAACGTGTTCCATTTTTTTTTATTTATGATAAATCAGGAAGTTCTCATGTTTATTTTCTGAAAGAGTAATTTGATTGCAATTTATTAATCATTATATTGTTTTTATGTTTCATTTAAGTGTCCCGGGCTGCACATTCTTCCATTCATGCGACCGAACAGTGTTCATTTACTTCGATTTGTCCGAAATAGACGAAAACAGGCGAGCGTTTCGCAAGCAGGGGCGGGGTAACACGAAAGAGAAATTGCATATTTCACGAACGATCAGCCTTCTTTCACGGAATCGAGATAGAAATTTGCGATGCTGAATTATTGATGTCTCAGCCTAGAAAACTCGGCTCGCGTTAACGGACAATAGAATTAGGTAGAGAATACATCGCCCAGGAAACGATGTTCCTCCCTCTGTCCACCCCCTTGCCCATCATGGATTTCCGCTGTCTCTCTCGCTGTACTTCTTCATTTCGTCCTCGTTCGTCCCTCCAGCTTTCATAAAGGCCAGTGGTTTTACGAGCAACATGTTTTTCCCTGGGACTTACAGCTGTTTTTTTCTCCTGCACACTCTGCCAAACTTTGTCCTCTCGGATTGGTATAAATATTCTCGACGAAGTCGACGACGATTATTCTCCCGAAAGTGGTGAACTACATATCAGAGGCGGAGCCACTCGAAGCGAAATACACTACCGGTCAAAAGTACGGAACTAGAATTCATGATTGATGGAACAGTAACTCATTATTATGTTATTACATAATGATTTTTTTATTGGTCTATCCAGTCTTCCAAAAACCAAGTTTATAGTGTCTTGTAATTACTAAATATTTTGTTTTTCTTTTTCTTGTATTTTCCAGTTGTATGTTTCATTAATTTTATTATTCGTCCGATTTATGTTTATATATGTTTACATTCTTTTCTCTTGTATTCTAATGGGAATTATCTCGTAAAATAGATAAGTAAATATAATAAAAGTTATGGAATCAGTACGTGTACAAATCATTTTCAATTAGTTTCAACACATTACTTTTATCAACTCTTTGTAGAATAATATTTGTTTCCTTTTTTTTTTTAATTATCAGACCTGGTTCTATACCTTTGCCCTTTAGCGTAGGATGCTAACGCAATAAGAGCTTCTGGATCCTGTTATAAATGTAAAAGCACTTTACCTTTCCCGTATTTTGCGTTTCTTTTTGTTCGCTATTATTACGTTAGCAATTTTACCTTCGAATAGGACGCGAAACAAGATACCTTTACGGATCCAATTCCTCGTCACATAAGGGGGTGACGGTCGCGTTTTTTTTGACGTGCAAGTAGAAAAATTAATCAAATCCAAAAGAAGTGTTGTTCTTCCAGTAAATCTATGCTTTGTTTTTAATTTACTATTAACAAAAGTGAGAAAATAATAAAATTATAATGTATCTGTTAAAGTAAGAAATGATCACTCCTCTCGAATTCTCTACATTTCCTAACCAAAACAGTTAATAATTATGTAGTAATTTTTGGAAAATAACTTTTATCATAATTTAATGTAATTTAATTTCATTCGTACGGGTGAAATCCCTTTTTTACAATATGTGATTAAAACGTTCCGGCACACTAATAGAACAAAGCACCGATTGGAGTTTAGGTGGGATATATCAATATGTAATAAGAATAAAAATGAAATAGATATAAACAATACATTGGTACTTAACCTAATAATAATAATAACTATGCTATTACTTTAATGAACTTGTTATATGATGTCTATACACTACTTATTATACATATGATGTCTATACACTATTTATTATACATATGATGTCTACATATACACTAAACTAATCAGGAATTGGGTTCTGATTAGGAACTGGTCTCTGTAACGGTACCTATTTAGTTTCTTCGTTGTTTAATGAGTCCACGGTTTTGGGTTTCCAGATGCTTTCGCGGTACCAGACCTTCCGCGTGTACGCTCGTGAGGTATCGATTTCAAGATCGTAAACCCATAAAGTTGTAATTAATTGAAAGCCCGAAAGGTCTCGGCGCGCAGCGCGAATCCTTGTCAGAACCAGTCGCTGTTCAGCTTCTCTGGTAATCTAAATACCAATTAAGCAACGTCCTTAATCAAAACGATCGATTCTCGGTCCAGTGGATTATTGTTGCCGGGCTGTTTACAGATAGGAATGACGTCGATTGCCGGCGGGAGTAATTTCGCTTCGATCGCGGCCGGTTAAGAGCTCGCGAAAGCCCAGGGTCTAGAGCGAGTTCAACAAACGAATCTGTCTGTCCTCTTAACTCTCTCGCTACCAACCACAAGCGATTTCAGTCTAGGGATGTTCGATTCACTTCAAAGAATCGATTGTCGAATCGAATCACGAGAATAGATCCGAATTGTTCTATCATTTAATCCGTGATACGACTCTTGTAGTCTAGGACGACTATCTGGTCGATAGATATCGCGAGCTATCGTCGCGCGCTCCATCCAAGGAAAAAGGGATTTGAACGGAGGCACGTGCCAGGAGGCGAACGGGTAAGCGGCCTGGCTCGGCCGACGCTTCCGTGGGAGCGCGGCGTAGAACTAAATTTAACTCGTTAGCACCGGTCGGTGACTGTCTTACGAGCGAGCATGTGTCTCTTTATACCTTTTTGACACGGGGAAACGCGATTAGCGACGATTGTTTCCCGATCGAAAGATTCGATGGAGGTGCCTCGATATGAAGAGCAGTGTGACCACTCAACAAATATACAGTGATTCCTCGATGAATGCGACACGAGCAACGGCGTTATTCCCACCCAGGGACTTAAACCGGTATGATTTTGATACCGGTATTATGTCATCAAAGCAATACCGAAACCGATATATTACCGAAAACCGAAATAAATACCGGTATTTTTTCGGTTTCTATAAGGGCAGGGCTTATGTAGGTTATATAGGGCGAAGGTACAACCGAAAATACCGGTATAATACCGGTATTTTACGTTTCGGTAGAAGTCCCTGGTTCTTACCTTGCTGGGCGACAGCGTGGGGTGCGCGCACCTGTGTGGAAAAAAAGGGGGCTAACCAAGGAGTGTTTTTATCGTGAATTAAATGAGCATGCATTTATCGAATATCTGTTGTATATACACCGACACGTTTTTCGTTCCAGAGCGTCGATACTCGGCGGGCAATTAGCGAGGAACGGTCGTTTAATCGGACGGTCACGAGCCAGCGATCCTTTTCGCGTTCGTATGTTTTTCCCGATAATGACCGGATCGAGATCGACGGCAATTCAATTACCCGTAAACCGATTAGAGCCCGTAAATCCGTTTTGATATTATATCGACAAGTTCGTTCGAAATGTACGCTGTGGCCCCGCGCGCGTAATTGATCCCCCCCTCCTTCTGTCATCGGTTGTGTCGATCGAAGCGACGTGCTGCGAGAGAAAAACCGCGAGGAAATCCATCCCCGTTGATCGCATTTCGACTGTATATGTGCACGCAAGAAACGGTTGTCGTGTTGGTTTTACCATCTGCGCCGAGCTGATTGTTATGGGAATCAATACTTTTTATTTTTCGTCACGTGGATGATTGATTCGCAGCTCGCGTAATGCCTCGCAGGATTCCAACCATACACTTCCTCTACCATTTCTGCATTTCAATTCGAGATTGAATTGATTGATAGAACAATTGCGTACCTCGCTGGACAAAAGTGTCTAAAAGTTTACTATAATAGTTTACATCGAACTTTTTCTGTTTCTTTGTCTTTTACTAATTTATATACTGTCTAAGGTAAAATATATTAAAATTATTAAAACAGGATATAATTTATAAAAATAAATGGTATAAGAAATATACTAAAATAATTTTAATATATTATTTTGTTTTTTTTTTTGGTAATTTGGAACTTTTATATAGTAGATATAATTGAATAATATAATAGATTGGAACATTTTTATGTTTTACTCGCCTATTCGTCAAGTGATTTGTGGTTAATATTATGTCTTGCTTTAATAATTTTAATATATTTTACTTCAGACAGTATATAAATTAATAAACAGAAAAGAAAAAGTTCGATGTAAACTATTTTTAGACATTTGTACACCTTGGTACAGGTACGCTATTTGTCCCACTGTGCGCCGTCGGATTCTTCGAATGTGCACAATGATTCAGAATGAAAATTTAGCAGCTCATACGATTATTTAGCTCAAGGAATCGAACATTTTGAGACTTATCAATTTTACTCAAATAGAAGCAGGTAACTGAACACCTTTTTTTCAATTTTCGGGATTCTGTTCGATGACGTCATCATTCACTAACAGAACTCTTAACATTTTCATGAAAGTTGTAATTTTCAGGGAATTTTTTTTTTATTTTTTATTGAGATTGATGACTCGGAAGGGTCCAAGGAGAATAACAATATATGTAACAAATTTTTCATGGTTAATAATAAGTTGATTAGAATTTTTTGGGAAGATAAAAAAAACTTGTGTTGGACCATTTGAGCTGCGAAGTTTTATTTCTGAACCACTGTGCAGTGTTGCGCAACATATTCGTGTGTCAAGTACTAATGCAATATAATCACTTCGTTAGTTTTCATTATGTTTCTATAAAACGTTCACTAATGAAATTTTCCGTGCGAGTGACAGCACAACAATATTCGCATAATTGCAAGTTATACCTTAATGGACATCTCTGTTAAACAAACGAAATTTAAACCCTTCAAAGTTGTATGTTTGCTCTCAGCAACCAAAGCAAAATACCATTCCGATATTCTGCATTTTCTCTTTGTTTCGCCCTAAAGAAAATAAATGCAATCTAAATAACGAATTAAAATTTTTTTCAAGAATGTTTTTTAAGGGCAAATATTTTCCGAAATACAATTTTGAGAAAAATGTGTGACAATTGTCCTTTATTCTTCTACAAGATTGACATTTTTCTGAATTTTGCCATAATGCTTCAGGATCATATTTCCAGCACCCAGAGCTACAAGAAAATGCAAGGAAAAGGAAATCGATTTTTTGACTGGCTACAGTAGAATATCCCCTTAATAATGTGGACGCATGAATACGTTCCTTGGTATTCTTCGAAAACTCTCAAGAGCATTCTATCTTGCTCGTTCTCATTTCCTATCTTCCTTGCATTCGTTGCTTTGCAAATGTCTCGAATCCAGTGAAGCTATCACTGTATACATACTTATTTCAAAGACGAGCAGGGCGGGTCGAAACCCCGTCAGTCAATTCTTTTTTCGATCGTTGCTCGTTCCCTCGGGGAAATAAAATTCATGCATGTCTTTTTAAGCGGCCGTTTTGCTACCCCACGGAAAGCAGTTTCACGTTTTAGGAATTAATTCTTCCCCGGAAACGATATTTCTTTCATCGATTCGTAGTAATTTGGGCATGTAGAAGGACAGACAGCCCAGGGACTAGGGATTAATCGAGATAAACACGAAAAGGGACCCGGTTCGAAGGTTCGTACGATCCCGTTCCACAAATGGGAACACGACAATTTCCGCTTTAACCGGGGAACTAGAGGAATTACGCTCGCAAATTTCGGTGATCCTCTGACTCAGCCGCAAACGGGAGCTATTCTGTCTATCTCAAAATCTATTTGAACGCGCATCGCCTACGGCGACGCTTTATTTGAAGTTCCCCGAATCACGAAGATCTCTGCCATAATACGTGCGTCATAAACGGGGCGCGTACCTTCGATCGTCAGTACACGAATGATAAACCAAGTGTTGCGTGTAGGCATGATAAAAAAATGAAAAAAATATCGATGTATCGATACAGCTGCCATCGACTAGTGGAGGGCGATACAGTATCGATATGTCGAATATTGATACTATTTATTTATTCATTTAGCTATTAAACGGGTACATAACAATTCAATGAAAATAAAATTAGATACAGTTACAGAAACATACAATAGTATACAGTATGGAATAAATCGTAATAGAGAATGCGACGTCGCTGTCAATTAAAATTATAGTTCGTCGAACAATCTTTCCGTACCGTTTCCGTTTTGATTCGCGAAATCCCACGGGTTTTCCTTCCGTTGTTTGTGCAACAACAAACTCCGTTTCGTAGGAATGAGAGTACGTAATCATTTTCGACGAAATCCTTTACTTAGACTGGAACCGTAGGTGGTTCCTTTTTAAGCCAGAAGTGGCGAAGAGATTACGGCGAGAGGAGGGGGGGAGGGGAGAACAGATAAAAACAGGTCCACTTCACGAGACAATGAGAAGGCTCACGGTGGATTTCAATTTGGAACAATGCGATTTTCAGGCGTATAAACGTCGAGTACGGTTCACGAAATTCGCCGTTTTCATTTTAGAGGTTAGGTGATATATTTTTCCATAGGATCGTCGCCATGAATGGCGTTTATAATTCGAACAAATCTGTAATCTGTTCCTGTCGCGATGAAGCTGTGAGAGAGTAGGGTCATAATAGTTTTTCGTAGATAATTCGAGGACACACAGTAAAGAAATGAATCGCAGCTGTTCTCTCCGATCATCGATTCCAGGGAAGTCCGTAAGACGCGACAAGGCGGGAGCAGGCACGCGTTCCGAGAGACTCGCTCGCAGGTAGAACTTTCTAGTATTTAGGCTCACTAAATATAGCGCGAGTCTGCTATAAATCCCAGGCTCCCGGACTTGCCGAAACTCGAATGACTTGTCTCTCTACGGTGTCCGTTAGACAAGGCTGATTTTTACCGACCGATGGAAAAACGGCTGTAAGTTTTGCAGGGTGTACTACAGTAAATCCTCGATGAGTGTTCGAAGGCTCCTCGGCACTGAACATTAAATATTTCATAAACTAATGGCCAAGTACGGTTAAAACAAATATCATTAGCTTCAGAATTCCATGATCTATCGCTGTGCTAAATCCCATTAAAATGTCAGCGTTACACCTGGGGACCTCTCCTTCTCAGTTCTAAGGGAGGTGACCATTTGCATCAATGCAAAGTTGCAATCTTCGTATCGCTGCATCATAATTGCAGCATGTGCTAGAATATGTTCAGAAACGATAAGACATGCACCTGATGCAGCGATACGAAGATTGCAACTTTGCATTGATGCAAACGGTCACCACTTCGAGCATCTCTCGTAATGTAAGAAAGTTTATTTTACTACCACATTTGACCTTGCATGACCTTCAATCATAGCTCGCTGAAGTCGTCTCAAGATCAGCTATCATATCGCGATAAAGAAAACATAGCATTCCATTAAAAAAAATAGAGATGACCTTGAAATCTCCTCTATGCCATCACCCACGCAGAAAATGTTTGTGTCACAATATATCCCCCTCTATACCGTGTAAGTTTTGTATATAACATTCTTTCATATTATTACAAATAACGGCAATAATCAAAGTGGACATAGTTATTGCCCCACCCTGTATATGTAGTTCAGTGATTCGCCCTTTCTTTTGTGGACTCATTGACATTACGGTATGAGGGGAGCTAGTTATGCTCTTTGAGCCGGGATTGGTTCTCGAACCAATCCTCGTCACCCTCATTACGATTTAACGCGAGGTTCGGGCGACTGGTAAATTCAAGCTCCTCTTTGGAGAGATGGCGTGGGGCGTGGGGGTATAGGTCCGTGTGCAATCTCGACGAGTTAAAAGGGGGGGGGGGGGGGGGGTGGAGGAATCCCGTAGTCTGGGTTGCATGGAACGGAAGAAAACAACGAACGGCTTTTAAGTTTGACCGGGTTTCCGAACTTTTGCGATTCGCTCACGCCCGAGGGGTGGTGGGTGACGTCGACTCGCCGCGCAGTCCTCGAGTATAGCCTTAAATGTTAACGAGGCACGAGGCAAGAAGCGGAAACTACTTCGTCCCGCGGCCATAAATATTTATCGCTTTCGGCGTGAACTCTCTCTTTCTCGATCGTCGAAGCCGTCGTCGTCGCGGTGCCAGATTGCTGGTCTCGCGAACGATTACAATATCCACGGAAAAAGTCAATTATCATCTCTCTATCTTTCTCGATAGGTCCTCATTCGGTAAGTTACGCGACACAATAAATGTCAAATACGGTCGTACGGGTGGGAAGTTGTATCCATACAACGGTGATGAATACACTGCGAATTTTTATGTAAAATAACATTTTCTAAAGTAATTTATAACGGCAGGAGGAAGTTATTTCAAATCATCCCAGGAACCCCTTATTTCCGGGAGTCGAAGCTATTTTGGGACACCCTGTATAAGAAGGTAGCCCTCAACGGTAGCCAGAATGTTCGCTCGATCGTTGAGGACGGAATACCATTTATACTACTTATTCTTATGATTTTGAAACCGATATTACCGAAACCGATGTATTACCGAAAACCGAGATAAATATCGGTATTTTATCGGTTTTTCGAATGTATACATGACAGGGACGTCTATGGAAACGTAAAATACCGGCATACGAAAAAACCGGTATTTTCGTATTTCGGTTTCTATAAGGGTTACGAAAGTGCAATCGAAAAATACTGGTATAATACCGGTATTTTACGTTTCGGTGAAAGTTCCTGACCGTGAGTTCATTTTAAGCCACCCTAAAGACTGTCTTAACACCCCTTACATAACGTTTGTATCGAATGTTCTCAGGTCACGGAGGGAGGTTCGAAAGAGCCCAGTGCCGTAGCATGCCGGCGAGCTGCAGCGGGTGGTGTGGCGTCTCTGAGAGAGCGCGTCGATCGGCGTCGTCGGTCGTCCGCACGAGCGTCTGTGTGCAGGCCAGACAGGATTCGGAGGAGCGTGCCTACGCGTGCATAAACAGAAGAGGAGTAGGCGGTTGGGGAGGCGGAGGAGGAGGAGGAGGAGGCGGAGTAGGTAAGCGAAAGCGAAGGAGAAGGGGGAGAAGAAGAAGAAGAGAGGGTCGAAGCGTAAGCACGAAACCGATCGAGGCGAGGAGGAGGAGCGACCGATGAGCGCGGGGGGGGATGGGGGCTCAGGGTTGGGCCCCCCTGAGCTGTCGGGGGCCCAGCCGACTGCCGCGACCCCCCCCATCCTCGGGCAGCACCAGAACCCCCAAACTGCCCAGGACGGACAGCCGGCAACCGCGCAGTCGCAGACGGGCCAAACACTCGGGACCAGCACCGGTGCCGCCGCGAAATCCGCCACCAAGAGGCCGGCTCGCAGGGGCGGCAAGCCCCCACCGGACAGGCCCGTTCGGGCCCTATTCTGTCTACCCCTCAAGAATCCCGTGCGTAAAATGTGCATCGACGTAGTCGAGTGGAAGTATCCTTTTTTCTTTTTCAATTTCCGAACGCTATCCGTACGTAGTAAAACGATAGCTGGGTGAATTGTGACCCATAGCAAAATATGGAAATATTCATTTCAGAATGGATAAAATGTTCGGTAACTGTGGCTTATCGCATGGGTCACCGGTGACCCGGTTACGATAGTTAAGGACGCAATAGTTACCACTGGAACTACCAAAGCAGTTAAAATGAATAGTTAGTACACTCTTGTAACGGTGATTAAAATGTCACAACAATGCGTTTTCTCGGGTCTTTTGAAACTTTTATTGGAATGTTTGAAAGTGGAGAAATCAGTTAATTTATGAATTTGCATAGTTTCAGAAGTTTGTCATATTTATCGATCCGATAGAAATCAGATGTACGTTTATTATCGGTAGTTTCAGTGTTATGGACGATCGTTTCATGGAAGTTGTCTTGACGACAGACGGATCGCGATATTTTCCCGTTGGCCTCGAAGCTACTCTGTGGACAAAAAAACAATCTTTGTCACAATCTATCGTCGTCGTACACATCCACCCTCCGTCGTAAACGCATTACGCAACACGTTTGCGGGAGGGGGGCGTTCCAGAACATTCAGCAGGGATTTCTAGTGAAGGAAAGTTCCGACTCTGTTGATTCAAGCCGACAATTCGTTTGCTTTCTCACTCCAGAGTGACACAGTGCGGTAGAAACGAGTCGAAGCTTTCCCTCTTTTTTTCCTTTTTTTCCTTTTTTTCTTTTTTTGCAACGGGAAAAACGTTAAATTAGTTCTTACCGCGGCGGGAAGCTTTTAAGCTTCTCGAGCACTGTTTATATTTAAGAACTCTTAAGGTACCTGGGAACCGCGCATTGGTTCTCGTGATTCTCGACGTAGGATTATCGAGAAAAATTGAAAGGAAAGTTTTGGCTGTGGTTGCGGCTCCGCTTTGATTCGATCCGAGGAACCGAAGCACAGTGCTCGATTTCCATTTTTTTTGAGGATAATAATTAATATTGCTTAAAATCTTATAAACAGGGGACATTTATTAAGACCTTAATGACCGGTAGCCTATTAGTAGACTTTTATGTTTCAGTGCTTATAGATAAGGAGCTTATTAATTTATCCCTATATCAGGGTTTAAAGAAGAAATTTTTACTTTATTCTATTAGAGTTCTTACTATTTTTCATGAATGTATAGTAAATGCTTGATGAGTGTTATGTATTTTTGTCCCACTTTTTAATAGAATGGACCACTATGTGTTATGTCGGGAGCGAGTTATCGTGGGTGTATATTCATTTTCCTTAGCCTAGACCTTCCGTCGACGCAACTTTCCAGACCGTTTGAGTGGCTTATTCTCATGACGATTTTCGCGAATTGCGTCGCCCTGGCAGTCTACACACCTTACCCGTTCGGTGATTCTAACCTGACCAACCAGTATTTGGTAAGTCTGGAATTCTATTCTCTCTAGTTTGAACTTCGCATGCTTCTGTTCCACGTTCGTTTCGTCCTGATTCAATTTAATTTCTTGCGTCGGTCGAATGCTTTAACAAATCAGAGCATCCAGCCGATAAAGTAATTTCATAGTAAATTGGATAGAGAAAAGGCAGTTGCTGTGAAAATGAAAAAGAAAAAAAAAGTGGAAGGCTTCACATTGAAAATTGTTTGTTTCGACGGCAACGGTCAGGAATCTTCGACCAGACGAGGATTCGTATTATTCTCCAAAGGTCGGATAAAAAACGTTGTACGAACGATGAACTTGGATCGAAAAAAGAAATTTCAATCGAGTTTAATAATAACCACCCATAATAGGAAGGCCGCGATTCCGTTCATTGAACCGTCACCGGGTTATCGATAAGCAAACTGGTGTGGTCCAACTGATAGAGTCGATGGCATGAAGCTTATTCGAGCTGAAACTTCAATAATTGTTCAATCTTGCTGACATCGTCTTGCACCGTAGCCCACTATTACCGGGGAGAGCACACGATTCATATATTTACGGGGCCAGCGTGAATCCCTCGGACGGAAAGTTAACGCTTTGATGGAACCGTCGTTTGATCGTCTTAGACACGGAAGAATTCCATGAATATTAGATTTCCGGTTACTACGACGTTTAAACCATTTGTTAAACTGTCAAATTGTGTGATCGATTCTTTTAAGTTGACGTTTATCAAAAAGTTTTATCTTGAAAAATTCTTAACCCTTTCGTTTCCACTGTTGCCATACGGCTACGTATTAGAAACAAATTATTAAAACTCTCTTTCAGCTGCATCTACTGAAAATATATTTATGAATATTAATGACAATCAGTAAGTAGGTTACTATTTTTTTTTGTTACGAAATTTCCAAGTAGGGTCAATGTCCCAATTACTGTCAGTGCCCCTAATACTGCCACTTTATTTATTTTATTTAGTGAACACATAACGTATAAAGAATTGGGAACAAAAAATTGTATTGGTAAATTGACAAATGGCAACGAATGAAAAATGGCATTAGATGGTTTCAAAATATTAAACTGTTCTTATCAATCATTTATATGTCATGTAATATACCCAAAAAAGGCAGCAAAATCTTTCTTTGGTAATTTTAAAATAATTTGGGAACGAAAGGGTCGTAAAACGAATTTCTTCTGAAAAAAAAAAAACGGTTGATTTTCGCGCAATGTAAACTGCTGGTTGCAACCGGACGTGACGAAAATCCAACAGGGGGTGTCATCGCCCTCCGTTTAGCTGTTCGAAACGATTGCTTGGATAGAATCGAAAGTAGCGAGAGCCCCGTGTCCCGGAAAATGGGTAAAAGGTTTCCCGAGATAATACGCCGCTGGGATCTGGCCTTCGAGGTAAAGTATAAAACCTTTTTGTTCGGCGAGAATCTCTTTCTACGGTGGGGCTCGACGCGGCCGATAGAGCAAACGCGTCCTGTGTCGCGTCAGACCGGAAACTTCGGCGAAAGGTGTGTCCCAGTAGGTACATGCACGATCTAACCGTAAAGGCCCGTTTACACGTTGAAACAATTTGCGCAAACTGACTTGTGCATTATTACAAGTCAATTTGCGCAAATTATCTGAACATGTAAACGGGATTTTAGATACAACGATTTTTTGCTCAAATTCGCATAGAACAATTGGTTTGCGCGAATTATTCGTTCCGTTTAGACGCAATGAAATGTTTGCAGAAATGTGAACGAAAAAAGTCAGTTTGCGCAAATTATTTAAGCATGTAAACAGGCCTTAACGCGCGCGCGCGCGGGCATAGAACGCTTCGAGGGTGGATTCAGGTCACAAACACCGTAAAAAGGTTCGCTACGGGAACGCGCTACCCGTCTCTTTGACCTCGTTTACCGTGACGCCAATCACTTTTGCGTTTCATTAATTGTGTCGACGTGTTGAATTAATTAATTCGAGAAAATTGCAGATTAAATAATAACTGCCTCGCCATGGGTCACGCGTGCATGTTCCTGCTGGATCGGTAATGTCACGGAGCTCCTGCATTCGTTTACTGACGCGGTGGTGAGTGAACGCACATACGAGATATAAGAATAGACCTAACATGCAATGTGATCTTCCGTCCCATGCTTTTTTGGTCAACCATCGATAAACTATACAGGGTATTGATAAACATGTCAGACACTTTCAGAGGGTGGATTCTACATGGAAAATTAAGACGAAAATCGAGAATGACGAAATTCCCTTTGAGGTTTTGTTTCCGAGTTACAATGTGGGCAAAATGTGCGTGAAATACACGTCTGGCGTGATAGGTTATACTACTTGAAAAATCGATTCCTACCTGATTACACGGGCTCGATCGATGACCTGGTTAAATTTAACACTAGAACTACCAAACCCGTAAAAAATTACGGAATTCAGAATTATTATTTTAGAATTGTTGAAATTATTGTTTATTATTATTTATAGAGGTAATTCTGTAAGACAATAATAAGTCGAAAACAAAATTATTATCGTTTGAGGTCCTCTTTTCGAGAAAATTTGTGTTGGAAATGTGTATATGTATACGCGCGTAATTATTTAAATACCGTTACAGAAATTTTACCTAAAATTAATATCGCCGTATAATTGGAAACAAGACCAACAGGCTGTGTTAATTAAACGCATGCATTTTCAATGATTTATGTCTTAAAAAGGAAATGAAATGTGTCTGCCTACGTACGGCTTTTTTCACTGTGACATTTAACGTGTTCGTTTGATTCCATTATTTTAATAAAAGAAATATATTCCTCAATTTTTACTAAAATTTCAATTTCCATGGCAGAAGATAAAATACTTTTTTCACATGACGAGTACATTCGTTATTACCCAAAAATTAGTCAAACACTGATAAAGGGTTAATAACTCGAAAACCAGGAAACCTCGAACGCAATTTCGTTATTCTTGTTTGCCATCTAGAATCCATCCTGTGAAAAATGCCCCAAATTTTTATTTACATCCTCTACTAGACGTAGAAAGACCGCGAGTAAAATAAGCGTTTCGATAACTGGCCAGTGAATGTGGTTTTGGATCGTTGCATCGACCGTATCCCCCGATTTTCGACATTTCGACAGCGCAAAAATTTCTCCGGGCCCGTCGAACTTTTCGCGATAACGCTGCCAGAGACGAAGGAAAAAAAACCGCAAAGATACGATCCTCGAGTGTTTTTTGGACGTATTTCAAGATAATAAAGCGATACTCCCGTTGTTCCACGTGACAGAACGACTCCGGAGGGGTAATATAATACGGGGCTCGAGCCAATCGGCTATTCGGACGGACCAATGATCGATCGATTTCGGATATTAAACGTAATGGACGCTCCGAGGGCATTCTCTCCTCCTCCTTTCTTCCTGCTTGCGGTTTTATCGGTACCTTCCAACTTTCCCTCCACCCCCATCCCTCCATCCCCATTTCCCCATGTTTTTCTTTCTTTTTTTTTTGCCACTCTACTCTGCATTCGATCCGCTTGTTTCGCTTCCCATTCTCCCTCGATTCGTTTAGATTCCATTCTTTCGGTTTTATCCGGCATTCAGGAGAATTAGATAGGCCGATACGTGGCGGCAATATTGTTAGGGGTCCCGTCCGTGTTGCGTATTGATTAATTCAGCGGGAAAAAACAATGGAGCCAAACACGCGATTGCGTCCAATATTTATTCGGTCCTACGCTCCACCTTCAGTTTTCATACGTGAGAATAGATCGATTTTCGGACCGAGTACGAAAGAACAGAGAAGGAAATCGGTTGGACACGTTAAATGTCATGTCGTGACAGTTATCTTTTCGTTGACGCTGTGTCGGACATCGATGATGGACCCACAGTGGAACAAAATGATTTCATGGCGATCGAAAATTTGTAACTTGGTTCTGTTGGAAATATTGTAATGAAATTTCGAGGAATTACACATTAGTTTATTGGCCTTTAACCCTTTAATGCCCAGTTAACTTGTTCTAAAGTATGTCAAAGTCTGTCGTCGGTTAATATCTAACTTTGGCAGAAAGAATCCGAGGTTTCTTCTAAAATCGTGGTATGACCAGTCAGGTGTTGATTCTAAAAAAGAAAAAAATAACATTTTTTCATTTAAGGCTTCGTTTTCGAAAAAAATGAGTTAGAATTAAAACAGTTATTATTTTAAAATATTTTTTTATTATTACAATATTTTTTTGTTTATTAAAAATTAGCGAAGTCGAAGTGGTACAGTTCCCGCCTGTGATTCTATGGAATGTAACCAGCGAAACGAAATGCTCCCCGAAAAAGATATTCATCCATCGGCAACGGTCATGCGTGTATAAAATCAATCCGTGCATGAAAATATTTGATATTTCGATAAAACGACCGCGTCACTCAAACCAAATAATATTCGAATGCGAGACGAAATACGCGGGGCAAACAGGCAGGGTTTTCAGTCGCGACGTGTCACGATTGGAATAAAAATCAACGGTGAATCCCATCCGAAATCCCACGATTTTTCGACAATTAGTGGGTTACGAATTTGGTCACGTTTACAATATTTTTCTTTTTGAATTTTCATGAAAATCGACTGATTCAGGAAGATTGAAGGTTATGTTTTGATGATTTCAAATTCATTGAGTTGAACTTCCGTTCGTTGTGGTTGGTACGTGAGATTTTCAATAAATTCGCATTAGGAATTATTATTTTAGGAGATATTTTAACTGAACAATTGGCGCAGCGGTACCAGTGATACGATATTTACCGTCATAAAGTTCACAAGTACATCCATAGACGTTGCATGTAATTTTGAAATTAAAATATCTCCTAAACTAATGATTTCTCGGTATAAATATGTTAATAATTTTTTACAGGGAACGCCGAGCTGCATCGATGAATGCATAAAAAAATACATGGTTCCATTTAAAAAAATAAAGTTGATCTTCATATGTCCTCTACGCCTCCATCTACAAAAAGACTACAGACATCAAATTATGTTCCCCTCGATATCATTCAACTTTTGTTCGAAACATTTTCCAATATCACAAATAATTTCAGAGATGTTCGAGGGGATCGATTTAAATAATACACCCTGTATCTCCGTTTCGATTTCCATTTGTCCACGAAACAGCCTAATTTGTCTCATAATTCTCCGACACAGAAGCGTAGATCAAAGCTAAAACCGGCTTTCTGTCGTCCAACTGTCTGACGCCCGGGGTCTGTGTTGTTCTGTTTCAGGAAAAAATAGAGTATATATTTCTTGTGATTTTTACGGTCGAGTGCGTAATGAAGATCATCGCCTACGGCTTCGTGGCTCATCAAGGGGCTTATCTCCGGAACGGATGGAACATTCTAGATTTCTCGATAGTAGTAATAGGGTGAGTACACACGTAATCCCATTCTACTTTTTCCGTTTATCCCGTTTTATCCGCGCGTACCTACTTGTAGAGTCACGAGGGAACAGAATATAAAAGTGTAAAAATACGAGGAGCTCGAGATCTCTTTCATTAAACGGACAATATCGTTTTAATGAAAATCGCGACGGAAGGACGAGCGCATTAAAACCAACGCTTCTCGAACGGTCAAGTGTAGCTTCGACGCGATCATCGTTATTTACGCGGCGAAGTTTGTTTCGATCGAAAGTTCAAAACATTCTGCGCGAATATGAAACGCAGTTGGCAACAGGATTATGAAATTTCCTCGACAGAGATCGAACTCCTCCTGAGTAAGCGGGTTATGAATTGTTGGTCCGATTGTTAGAGGATGTTTAGAACGGCATTGTAGCAAGTGGTCGGCACTCAAACCGTTCAAACGTGTTTAACACCCCGTCTGGATAGAATGGAGAAGGGCTTCGGAGGGTCTAGGTACAAAATACCTGAAATGAATAATTCGAAAATATTTTACCCCTTTTAATTCTGTTTATTTGTTTAGTAAAATAGTACCATTAAATTTTTAATTATTTGTTATGCACACTGTTGGTCAAAAGTTTGGCACCAAAGCTCATGATTAATGGAACAGTAACTTGTTTATTCTGTCCAGAAATTAGTGTATACACGAATTATTTTCAATCGATTTTAGCACATTTACTTTTACCAAGTCTTCGTAGAATAATATTTTTCTCTTTCTTTAGTTATCAGATTTGATCCCGTACTTTCGACCGATAGTGTATATATTATTATATTGGTCACTGTCGCGATCATTCCTATCCGAATGAAGCCAAAATATTTTTCTTTTTTAATTTTACAGTTCGAGAAATACGAAAAAAAAACATTGTACAAAAAATCGATACTTAATTTTCAAACTGCAGCCATTTAAAAAATGTTTAATATTTCAACCGAAATATTAAATTTACTAAATTAATATTAATTTTACTAAATTTTTTTTCGTATTTCTCGAACTGTAAAATTAAAAAAGAAAAATATTTTGGCTTCATTCGGTTCATGTGATACCTGCGATAGCCGTGGCCGTGTCAATTTCAGAATCTTTTTAGTTTTTTTTTTTTTAATAAACACAACGACCAGAATCATAGCAACCAATCGAACAATTTTTTCCAAGGTGATCGTTTTTCATGGGCTGCAGCGCCATCATTTTTTCATATTCCTAACCAATCAAAATTTTCATTCATACCTTAAGATATAATAAATATACAAGAGAAACGTGCAGCATAAAAATCTTTCATTAGATCCTTAAAAAAAAATTAACAAAATCGTTTGTCACAGTAGAATATCTCCTTAATAAGAGCAGCGGAGCGAAACGGTGCGGAAAGGCACCTGGAATTCAAGCGGTCGCGTGCTTTTCTCCACACGGAAGTTTATCGGTCCGCTGGGAGAACGAACACGTTTGTGGCTGTATCGTAAATCGACGATTATGGGAATCGTCGGGGCCAATAAACGGGAACTTTAGTGCGATCGCACGGATTCTCGCGATCAAGATCCTGTCCACGAATTTCATCCCGCCGTTTCATCGTTGTCTATAGAACAAAGAACGAGTCCCGTTGCTCCAATATCCAGCGTCGATACACCGTGATGACATTGGATCGGCACGCGACCCGTCGCTTTGTTCTCTTCCGCCATGTGCGCGCGCGCACCACTTCAATTCAATAAGTTCTGCTTAGTTTGCGAAACAGGAGGAGTTTCCGTCGTTTGCTCCAAGTCTGTCGTTGGTTTGCGTCGGCGAGGAGTGCTTTTAATTTCAATTCGAGCCCCCGCTCCCTGGCGAACCGATACGCGTCGGAACTTTTTCCGCTATCCGAAGGCACGAATTTTTCGTGTTTCGCGACTCCCACGCGTACGCTGACTGGAAATTTTCCGTTTTCCATCGCGGAATCTCCCGATAAGACGGAAACGGATATGAAAAAGGCAGGAGGAAATTCGTCGATACGATCGAATGGCAGTAATTGAATATGGAACACCATTTTGTTTTTCGAATGTCATTCTTACAGAATTAATCGCAACAAATGAAAAACTTTGACGGGTATTGAGTCCATGTATTTACGCTCAGTTTAAGAGCAGTCTTATATGTTTTACGGTATGAACAATGTTCGGTTTTGAACTAACATTAAGAAGAAAACATAAATTGTCATGGTCTCTTCAAGGCCATGTCATTAACATCTCTGAATGTGTTTTAATGTCAGCTACAATATACGTAGGAAAAAGATATACACTAATATGAAAACAAAATACGATGACCTTGAAAAACCCGATCTTGGACCACCGGGATCGTTTAATCCTTGTGTGTCTTTGCAGAATGGTGAGCACGGTGTTGACGATGCTCATGAAAGAAGGCTTCGACGTGAAAGCGTTAAGGGCGTTCCGAGTGTTACGACCGCTCAGGCTGGTATCTGGAGTACCAAGTAAGGGGCAAATTTTCATATCAAACCGATAACTCCGACTGATCCACGATTCGGCCGATCACATCCCCGCGTGTTCATATTCAGGGACTTAAATCGGTATGATTTTGATACCGGTGTTATACCATCAAAGCTATACCGAAGACAGATATATTACCGAAAACCGAAATAAATACCGGTATTTTTTCGATTTCTATAAAGGTAGGGTTCATATAGGGGTATATAAGGCGAAGGTACAACCGAACCGGTATAATACCGGTATTTTACGTTTCGGTCGAAGTCCCTGGTTCATTACCAAACGGATCGTTCACGCCGATATCAGTTTTTTTTCCCGATTATCCGTCGAGGAAAGGGCATTTAAATTCGCCCCCTCTGGTTAACGAATCTCTTCTCCTTCGATCTGTTCAGGTCTTCAAGTGGTCCTGAACTCTATTTTGAGAGCGATGATACCCCTTCTACATATCGCTCTGTTGGTTCTGTTCGTCATCATTATTTACGCTATCATCGGCCTCGAGCTGTTCTCCGGAAAAATGCATAAAACGTGCAGGCACAATGTCACGGGTAAGTTGGCGAGTTGTCTTGAACGACTCCTCCCCAAAAAAAAATTTTGACGTCCAGCGCATGTATGCCACTGAACTCTAAACTACCTAGAATGCGCACTGCGTATATAAGAAACTGGCGCTTTTTCTTTTGCACGATCTATGAAATGATTTTTTGTAAAGTTTTAATAAATGTAAGTTCCAATAAAGCCATCACTATTGTAGTTCTGACGAATGAACTGTTGTTTTAAATATGACTATAATTGTTAGCAACGTTCGAGAAACGATCCTCTACGATTGCAATAGACGATGCAAAATTCTCGAATTATTAAACATAGTCTCTATTACTTAAATAGTAAGTAATTAATATAAATATTTGCACAGTTCAAACAAAAATATGTATTAAATTCAAGTCGCATGATTTCAGGGTAGTAGAACGTTACGACAGGGTAGTATACTTTAAAAAAGGATAAAGATACCCACTAAATACTACTTTAAATACTACTCTATCCATGCCAGTGCGTATTCCAGGTACAATTTTAGAATTCAGTGATCTACGCTAGAGGGACGCCATCTTTGGCGGTTCGATATCTCGATACGATGATCGAACGCGGCGATATTCGATTGGTCGTGCGTGTTCGGCGCGAACGATGGATAGACCGCCTGGACTTCTGGGAATTCCCCTTTGCTTTTGGATTATGGACACCGAGGATCGATCGAAAAAATTACGTAAGACTCCTGTGTTGGGGAGCAGAGGCGATCGATCGACCCCCGGGTGGTCCCGTACACACGGGTGGAAGAAGAGTGTTCCTTGAAAAATGAAATATCGAGGAGAAGTTGGCACCGGCGACCGTCGAGGGAGTTCCCGGCTTAACCTCAAAACACACTTTGGATCGGCGCTATTTTAGATATGATTCAGCCGCCACCGCGCGACAAAACCAACGTGTCTAATTATTCTTAGCTGCGTGGAACGCGAGCTGCTGCGCGCGAACGGGACGGCCGTGTCTGTCCCACACGTTGAAAACAGCTGATTCATGGGAGAGTTCGCGGGATTTTCGGCTACCTGCCCCTAGGGATGAACCGATACCGTCAAGGTAACGATACTTTTACTCATAACTTGTATCGAAGAAAAGTATCGATACCTACTTGTATTGATTATTAACATAGTAAAATAATTGGTCGACAACCACCTTCACATTCATTAGTTTTCATATATCGATTACTCGCTCCATTCGATATGAGTACTTTCTTTCGATACCGAGTATATGTATATCGCAACCGAAAGTATCGATACCAAAAATGTTCGGTATCGAAACGAAAGTATCGATTATTTACTTGTATTTACTTGGATCGGTTCATCCCTACTTGCCCCACCGAGTGAAGCAAAATCAGCCATTTGGGCCAGTGATGTACCAGGATTTCAGCGAACACGTGCGATCATTAATTTTTTAACTGTACACCAGAGTGGTCCAGAATTAAAATTTAACAGCTGATACGGTTATTTGACTCAATCAATGAAATTTTGAAACTTCTATATTTTATTTGAACAGAAGTAGATAAACGAAGGGTATAGCAAGATAAGAGGGTTAAAAGTGCCCTTAAACCGAGTTGTACGAGCGTTGGACCATTCGATAGGTTGCCAAGAAAAAACAGTTTGTACCAAGTTTCAACCCTCTATCTCGATCTGGAGTCATGACAAGCTATCGAATGGTCCTATGCCCGTTCAAATCGGTCTAAGGGCACTTTTGACCCCCTTATCCTACTACACCCTTTTCTATCAATTTTAGGGATCCCTCGTCGACGACATTATCATTCACTCAACAGTGTTCTCAACATCTTCATGAAAATCGGAATATTTAGAGAACTTTTTTCTATTTTTTGACTAAAACTGATGCAACGCTGCATAAACTGCTAAATTCTTAAGTGCATAAATGATCACGTGCCGTCTGTGGAGGCTGATATTTTCGAGGAATGTGGAGAAATACGAAATTCGGGTTGGAAAAACGAAAACGAGTTGGGGGTTGATTAACGAACTAGTTTTTGTGGAACGTGTGTTCGCAGACGCGATAATGGAGGAACCAGTTCCGTGCGGACCGGGCGGCTTCCAGTGCGACAACGTGGGACCCGAGTACTATTGTAGCAAACTGTTCTGGGAGGGTCCGAATTGGGGTATCACGAATTTCGACAACTTTGGCCTGGCCATGTTGACGGTCTTCCAGTGCGTTACCCTCGAAGGCTGGACGGACGTTCTCTACAGCGTAAGATCAATGCTATCTTTTCGGTGGAGGACGGTCTCGGCCACTTCCGTTATTGTCCCGATACCGTGACCTCAGAATGGCTCCGCGAAGCTTTTACAGCTCTGTGCCTCCCGGAAAATTTCTTCCGATGTACAACGCAACCGTCGAATAACACAGTTTCGCTCTAACACGAGTTAATATTTGTTCAGAATAATATAGTTTTATTAGTTTTTGGAACCTAACCATGTTTTTTGTATCCACATATACAGGGTGTGGTGGAATAACATGTTTTTTTATTATTTTGTAAACGTTTAATATTTACATTACTAAACGTTAATTTTGAAAGATGCTTAATAGGTATGTTTAAAATCTGCTATCTAACCTAAGAATAGAATAACTCAGTAAATTTACTTCAACTAATTACGTTTCTCTTTCGATTTTAATTTTTCTCGGAATTTAATCAAGTGCTCAGTGATTCATGGAAAAAAGTATAAATATTAGGTCTAATTACGTTTCTCTTTCGATTTTAATTTTTCTCGGAATTTAATCAAGTGCTCAGTGATTCATTCAAAAAAGTATAAATATTAGGTTTTAGTTTCGTGTACCACGAATTCGCGGAGCTCGTTATACGGAGACTACCTGTATTTATTGTTAATACATTTTAACAAATATTATTGATACGGCACGTAGTACATGCCAATTTACAAACTCTGACAATAAGAAGGAAACTGATCGAATCAATTCTTCGCCATTGGTCACGATAGCACGATACGCTTGAGTTTGCGTAACAGTATAGAGCAGTAATTTCATCGAGGCGAGTTTACGATTGTGACGCAAATCGATTTCTTCGAAAGCAATTCTAACGAGCAGTTTCCTTTCGTTCTTCTCGACCACTTACAAGGGAACTTCGATACCTGGAAAATTCCGATTTCTCGTTTTTGCTGATATTCGGTTCTTAAGGGTGAAACCACCCGTAAAAGTTAATGTGCGCTTTTCTATTTTCCTGTATATCTTGAAAACTATAATATATAATATATATCAACAAACTGTTGAAATGAAAATTGAATGGCTTCTTGCGCTTTATAAAACTGTCTAACAAAATTGTTAAAAATTTGTTTCTTTATTTGTTTGTTTATTTAAAAAACAAACTTTTAACAAATTTATTACACAGTTTTATAAAGCATAAGAATACATTAAATTTTCATTCTGACACTTCTCTTATATCCATTACAGTTTATAAGATATACAGAAAATTAGGAAAACACACATTAAACTTTAAGGAATGGTTCCACCTTAAAGAACCGAATATCAACAAAAACGTAAAATTGCTCGATGCTACCAGTGAGTTCTCCTAGTAACACACAAAGTTTAAACGAAAATCGAAATTCTCGGAATACCAAAGTTCCCTTGTTAGCTATGTGTATAACAGTTTCCGTCCAACCGTTTTGCCCTCCAGATCGAAGACGCGATGGGCAGCTCGTGGCAGTGGATTTACTTTATTTCTATGGTCATACTCGGAGCTTTCTTCGTGATGAATCTGATTCTCGGTGTGTTGTCCGGGTAAGTATCACGGAAAGACTTAAATATCGATAGACAAGAGTCGACAGGGACCCAATGGGAGAGTTGCTCGATTGAAAAATTTTCTGTTCCTGGAAAAATCACCATTTATTTGATTCCTCCGCGAAACAAACGGGTATAATTCGATGATATCGGCTCCTGCAGAGATAAACTCTCTCCAACTCCCCTGGAACGGCTGCTAAATATAAATATCCACTGTTTGGCCACCGTATAGAAGCGTCCCGGATAGACTCTGTCTCCCACAACGCGCAACTATACGGCCGACAATCGAATCACATAAAACCCCTACGGCAGAGATGGGCAAATTTTATTTCGAATAACGAATGAACTCCCAGGATTTATTCGCGAATAACGAATAACGATGTATGGATGACTGAAAATAATACAAAATTTGTCTAACCGTTTTTTCGATATCTTTTATAGTTCACGAGTTAGAAACTAATAAATAAAAGGGACACTTACGATAAGAAAGGTGATTTTCTCCCTTAAAGTCTAAAAGTAGCACCAAACGAGTACGCCAAAATTCTCCGATCTGCCCCATAAAGAGTCGAGCAAATTCGCAAAATAATTAGCGTACATTCTACTTGCGATCATACCTTGTCGGTCGAATTCTCGGAACATCAACCGATCCAGATAAGCGTCCAGATAAGGTCACGGACGCTTAAGCGGGCACCACTGTATTCCCAGACGTTTTCTTGGGTCTGCATTCTTTCGTGCGCGATAAGACAATCGACGGGATAGGGGGGAGCAAGCGGAACGCGCCCAAGGAACCCGGTAATCGATCAACACGAACAAAGGGAAAATAGGGCAGAAACTTCCGAACAAAGTTGCCATCAGTTGGGTTCGCCGTCCCGTCGTGAGACACTTGTTTCGCCCAGAAATCGACGGCGGTTTTCGATTTCCGCTGGCGAAACATTCGAACTATGGTAGACACGTCACCAGTATTCCTTATATGTATGCGGAGATAATTGTATGGATGATAAAGTAATAAACCTTGGCGGGGCCACCGAAACGGATTTGCTTTTGGCGATCGATAAAAGGTATCGTGACAATGGGGAACAAACATCTCGACGAATGACGTTCAAAGCATCCACCTGCCGAATTGATTTCCCTTATAGATTGATTCAAACAATTTTTTTTACACTATTTGTAACGAATAGAACCGTTATTATTTTAAATCTTAAACGTGAGATTATATATTTTTCTACGAATTTTCTAATTATTAGAGAATTTAATATGCTAGGTATTGGATCATAGTTGATATTATTTATGAACATTTGACCATACGAGCTGCCACTATGAAAAGTTCCTAACCTAAATGTGACCAGACATCGGATGTACGCGTATTGTATACGATGTCCCTCCAAGGATAACGGTGCACTCTTAAAGCCAGTTGTTACCAGAGATAAAATATTTACGGCTCCCGTGGGTTTACTACCTCGCTATAACGTGTTACATCCAACTATACATCAAACGGGTACCATACTCCCTTTATACATCGTGTTTCTCCGGTGCAGCGAGTTCTCGAAGGAAAGAGAGAAGGCGAAGGCGAGGGGTGACTTTCATAAACTCAGGGAGAAACAGCAGATCGAGGACGATCTGAAGGGCTATCTGGACTGGATCACCCAGGCGGAGGACATCGAGCCTGAGACCGACGAGCCCAAGATGCAGGACGGAAAATGTAAGATGGCGTCGATCAACGACCGGTAATTTTACACGCAGAGATGGGCAAATTCATTACTTGGATAAAAAATTTCGGATAATAAAAAGAGATAAAAGAAAGTTATTCGCCAATCACAAACGTGGAAATTCGAATTTTTATAGTAAAATAATACTTCAATGAGTAGACACTTGGCAATTACTTAATCTCGTTAACTGTTTAACACTTTGAATGCCACGTGACTTCAATTTTTTCCCAACTCTGTAACGAAGTAACGACGCATAGTATTTTAGAACAGTCATCTGACCGCAGGAAACTTATAATTTCGATAATTTTCCATTATTTAATTCTGGGTTTCTTTAAATTCTTAAATCTGCGATTATCTGCGAATTTGAGATTATCTGCGAATTCATGAAGAAAATAATAAAAAAGGTCATAATGTTCAATAATCTTACTTGTTCTTGATGATCTATAGACTTTCAAAATGAAATACAGTTTTTCGCGGTCAGACGGCTGCTTTAAAAGATCGCACGGTGGAAGGAAGAATGGGTTTAGTATGTAGAACCATACGAAATGATATGATTCTTCCAGCGAAGCAGCAGAACGAGATGGAGAGCACGGATCAGTTGGAGAGCGACGAGAAAGGGACGCAAGAGGACTCCGTATGGAGGAAAAAAAAGCGGGACTTCGACAGGTAAGTCCGTTGTGGTTTCGCGAACAAAATTGACGGGTTGAGCAATTTATCGGTTATTTCGATGAATTCAAATGTTGCACAGATGGTCCAGAATTAAAATTTAGCAGCCCATATCGATTATTTAGCTAAAACGATCAAAAATGTTGAAACTTAAAACGTTGATTTAAATCAAAATACTATGTACAAATTTTTATCAATTTTTAAAATTATCCTGTATGACGTCATTATTCACTAACAGTTTTCCGAACATCTTCATGAAAGTCTAAATTATTAGGCAATTTCTATCTACTTTTTTTTAACTAACTTCCATGGTTAACCCTTCAACGGTGTTTGACGAGTATACTCGTCATCTTTTAGTAATTTTAGTTACGCAGGCAGATACACATTTCCAAAAGAAAAGTCCACCCCTTAAAAGGTTAATAATCAGTTAATTTTTTTTTTTAAGTAAAATGAAATTTATTTTTAACCATTTGAACAGCTAAATTTTGATTCTGGACAAATTTACATTTGGCCGTACCGCGATTATGTAAGCACAATTCGTTGGAGTAGCCGACCGCAAAAGGGACGAAACGTTGCATATTAATCGACTATCCACGAGATCGAGGGAAGCTTGTACACCCTGAATCAACGAAGTGAGCCTCGCCTCGGATCACCGTCTTTGATCGAAACGATTTTGCAATGGAAATTTCACAGGGTAAACAGACGAATGAGGAGGGCCTGCAGGAAGGCGGTCAAGTCGCAGGTTTTCTATTGGCTGATCATAGTGCTGGTGTTCCTGAACACCGGTGTTCTGGCGACCGAGCATTACAATCAACCGCATTGGTTGGACGATTTTCAAGGTATATGCTATTCGAATGTATACAGGGTGACAAAAAATAAATGCATATTTAGTTTCGGTTATAACTTCAATAAATCAAAATAAATTTAAAAAGTAATAATACATAACATTCGAAATGGTTTATGCTTTGATGCATAGGTTGAAACGCTTAGTAAAGTTTAGACATCTTTGTTAAAAACAGATGGCACGAGATCGAAACATGAAGTTAAACTATAATAAAGATTAAAATTTTGGCAATACAATCAAACAAATATTTTTGAAATAAATTGTCAAATTATGCTTCTAGGACATTTTAAATTCCAATACATTTATTTCTTGTCACCCTGGTTATAAACGGTGAATCTTGTAACACGACGATTTCAAAAATATTTCAAACGAAAGTCGCATGGTTTCCAAGGGAACGTACAGTACTGTAATCGATTTGTTGTTGCTTTGTTTATTTTTTATATACGAAGGTCACCTTTAGTTTTTTAAATCGAACACCTAATATTTCTTCTAATATTTCTTCTAATACTTCTAATATTTTGACTTACCTCATCTGTGTCCGATGATCGCCACCAATTTTTTGTGATTTTTTTGTCACATGATGGTTCTAAATCATCGTTTACTTTCTTTTTTCCGTTGCGCAGAGATCACGAACATGTTCTTCATCGCTCTGTTCTCCATGGAGATGATGCTGAAGATGTACAGTTTAGGATTTCAGGTAAGTTCCCGCGAGCGATCAAGCGAGAATAACGATCGAGAAACAGTTGGATCATCGTGAATTTTCGTTCTCCAGGGTTACTTTGTCTCGTTGTTCAATCGTTTCGACTGTTTCGTCGTGATCGGTTCGATCACAGAGATGATCCTGACGAACACTCAGGTGATGCCGCCGCTTGGCGTCTCTGTGCTGCGTTGCGTCCGATTGCTCAGGGTATTTAAAGTGACGAAGTAAGCACAGTTTCCATCCTATACAAACGAGAATAATCGAGACTGATAATATTTAGGTAACGAAGAAAGTTTTGTTACCGTTTCTAGATTTTTGTCTTTTGTCAATCGAAAGTACGGTTACGTATACTTAAACAAGAGCTTATTATTTTTTTTTTTTATTAGCATTTAGAATCTCAACTGAGACACATCTCTGCAATACAAGATATAGGTTTTTAATTACATTACGCACACCCATTGACTAAACTTATAACAAATTAAATTAAATTTACAGTTTACAATTTTTTTTTAAATTTTACATGTGAAAACAAGCATTCATTTTGGGTTGGGCAACTGACATTTGTTAGAGATTATTTAACAAACAATTTATCTATAGCACTTACGAAAATTAATTTTCATTTTGGGTTGGGCAACTGACATTTGTTAGAGATTATTTAACGAACAATTTATCTATAGCAGTTACGAAAATTAACCATTTAAAGTTTTGAAAAAGTAATCTCGGTATGACTGTGTCAACGTCAATTATACGGACTTGTTTATTTTATAAATTCAGATTAAACACCAGGTGTCAATTGTGCCATACCCTATATTCCCTAGAAATCGCGCCTTCGGACTACCATCTTTTCTCGGCAATATGCAACCATTCACAAAATTGGCGATTCCAAAATCGACAACACTTGAAAAGAAGTTGAAGCATTCTTTTTATACCAGAGAGGAAAACTTTCCTAAGAAAATAATAAAAAGGTTGTTAAATTGTTGGGAAAAAGTAACAGAAGCCAAAGATGACTATATTTCTGAACTATTATTCGATCCACGTTCTGTACGATTTATCACGATTGATTAATAACTGCAAAAACTTTCTTGGTTACCTAATATAATACTCGAGATTCATTTCGCTGACCACGCGCTGTTCCGTTTTCAGATATTGGAGATCGTTGTCGAACCTGGTGGCGTCCCTGTTGAATTCGATCCAATCGATCGCGTCTCTGTTGCTTCTGCTCTTTCTGTTTATCGTGATCTTTGCCCTTCTGGGCATGCAGGTACACAGATCACCACTGTTCTCCACATTTTACCACTGACTTTTGCCACGTCTGCTTATTTTTAACGACTTCGTTTGTTCGCAGGTTTTCGGTGGGAAATTTAATTTCAGCGAGTTGCAGGACAAGCCTCGTCACAATTTTGACAGTTTCTGGCAGAGCCTGCTAACCGTCTTTCAGGTAAATATTACATTATTCAACAAATTTTAACATTCATCCCACCTCATATCCGTTAATAGAAAAACAAGAATTTATATTATTTTGTTCGGGAGAGTCCAGAGAATGATTTCGAGTCAAAAGCAACTGACTAACTATTACTGTAAAAGTACAACAGACCTCTAAAATTGAAACTTTCCAATTTTTTTTAAATTGAGTATTTCGAAAATTGGACTTGCTGGGAAAAACAATTTACAGATTACAGCCTATTTATCCAGATACAGCCTATTAAAAAAAATCATATCCAACTATATTACTACCATGATCAATAGCAAGATCCTACAGAAGTTTTGCCACGATCCTCATATTTTGTAAGGTGTACACTTAGTTTTGACTCTCACTGTAGATCTACCAGAAACGCTTATTAACGGTTTTGAGGTATTTTACACGTTGAACAGTGTTATAAATATTCGAGTGGATGATCATAAACACCGGAAGTATCATTGTTGTCCCTTTTTGATCACGCATAGATATTAACTGGCGAGGACTGGAACGCAGTGATGTACGACGGGATCAGAGCCTACGGAGGCGTCGCGAGCTTTGGGATGCTCGCCTGTTTTTACTTCATCATTCTGTTTATATGCGGTAACTGTATCCTTTTTTCGATGACGCGCAACTAAGAACGACAGGAGGGGAAATTTCTGGGTCAGGATGTCTTGAGAAAATTTAAATTCTTCCGAGTTTTCGCTGTTTTTCAAGTCACCGCTTCTGTAAATGATCTCGCGGGCGGACAACGAATTCAAATAAGATTCAGCTGACGGGGCGTTAAAGATCCTCGTTGATCTTTCGTACTCCACCGAGTAAATGATCCTTAACGTGGGAAGTAACGTAGATATCCTACTGAACGTCTTCTTGGCTATCGCTGTCGACAATCTTGCGGACGCCGAATCGTTAACTGCTATCGAGAAAGAAGCCGAGGAGGAGGTAAGTTTCCTTTGTTTTAACTTAACACTTTCGATACCGTAGACAGTCGCCATTAAATAAAAAAAATAAAGGTATCGATATTTTTACTCATAACTTGTATCGAAAAAAAATATCAATACTACTTAGTGTCGGATCAGAAGTATCGATACCGAATTGTGTCGAATGAATATGAATATAAATTTATTTTTTATTAATATAATATTTATTTATTTAGTTAGTTATTTAACGGGTATAAACCCAGTATACATAAATAACCATTAATGAAAATAAGATTACAAACAGTTATATATTAGGTTTACCGGAAAGTTCTGTCCGTATTTAAAGAAAATAATACATTTTCAATGCATTTATTAATATTTACTGAACAACATAATGATTTGATGTGGATAGCGAGAGAATCACCCTGTTCAATGGTAAAATCAGGCAGCCATATATGTTTCAAACAAACACGTTGAAATTTAGTGGAAAGCTGTAGTATTTATAGGCGTCATCCTGAGCTTTAAACAAGTAACTTTGAATATCTGGTAACGCTTTCCACTTTAATTTGGGTAACTTTTTTCGTGTGACTTTCACAATGCATGGTCATGCATTATTGTTCTGTAGAATTGCTCATTTTCAATTAAGTAGTGATTAAATTTCGGCGGAAACTGCATTTTTAAACTGTACCGTAGCACACGCTAAAGTTGAATGATTGTACCGGAAAATGATCATCGTAAAATCCTGGTCGGATTTTCCTTAAAGTCGTAAACGCAAAAACTTAGTTTTACAACCCAATACGTGCGACTCAAATCAAGCGTATTTTTTTTTGATAGTTATTAACATTTTCAACGGCAGCCATATATGAGCCGTTCGTTTGCTGAAGGGATTAACTTCCACAAAGAGTATATTTAAAATTTATTTTTAATATTAAAAGTTGAGCGTCGATCAAGTGCTTTGATACAAAAATTTCAAAAAATTCAAAAGGTCGCGTTTGTCACTTTGGCTTGGGAACTGCTGATATGTGCACAGCGTGTGTCCACAAAGGTAAATAGGAGCGTGTCAAATACTCTCGTGTCACGTGTGCTCTTTTCAAAGGCTGTCGACGTAGCGAAGGGTTTCAAATTATTTGACACTTTCGTGTTACTGGGTTGAGTCATAAGTAATTCCGTTATATCTACATAGTAATTTCACATTGCATAATACTTTAGATTATCAAATCCGAATGGAACCATACATTTTACAGCATACTATTAGAAGTTGAACAGAAATTCGAGGAAAGATCGAAGAAAAGCACCCATATTTGGAAAAGTGTTGTATCTAGTGCAAAGCACTTTATATTGGAATAAATACACGTTTTTTTTTTTCGTTTTTATTAACCCTAGGTCGTCATACTTATTTTTTCAAACGTAGTCGACAAAAAATCTTAAAGAAAAAGAAGTTCCAAAAATATATTATACATTCTAAGAAGTTGGGCCCTTCGTTAATAATACAAATCTCAAGCTGTTTCACAAATAGCTCCGATTTTTCTGCTAAAAATTAAAAGTGATAATGGGAAAAAATGCATTTTTCATCGCGACCCAGATAGCGCGTAACGCCTTGAATACGGCTTAAAGACGCCTTAGACCCAAAATAGCGGTAAAATGGCCGTCTCCAAGGCGTCATGTGCTATCTGGGATTGGTTGGCAATCCAATATGGAATATCTTAGGAAAGGCACGATTATTGGCTAATCTGAAAGGCAACGGCACGAGGCCACCTGATATCCCTATATCCTGGTCGTCATTACAGGGCATCTTGTGTTACGTGAGTCTGCTCTCGTCGATCGTCTTATCATTGAAACTGATCCGGCAGGAGCGCGTCTTCGGTGACACCGTAGAGGGGGGTTTCACTTCGTGTCCTGGATAGGAACGAATCGCGCGCGAGGAGGGGGGTGTCGCCTCAATAAACATTTGGTCGTCCCGTTTACTTAGCAGGCGAGGACGAGACCGCCGTGGGAAAATTAGAATGCCGGTCGTTTTATCGTTTCCTCAAAGAGTCGTCGAGAATAGAGGGGGCTCTCTCGTTTGCCGCCATCCCGTAATGACCGTCGCCGACGGCGACGCCAACGCCGACGCCAGACCGCAGCCGCCCCTACGCCCTCGAGCAGCCCCCCAGCCGACGTCGTTCGACCGGCTTTTTATTGCTCGTTACCCGGCCTCGGGTTTGAATCTTACGAATATTTGACGCGTCCCACGTAATTACCCGATGCGAATCTAGGCCGTGTGCCGCCCCCGTAGCCAATCCTCCGGACACATTATTTTCCCACCGGCTCGAACAACAATCGACGATCTCTCGTGTGCCGCCTAGTTTTTAATTAAAGGTCGCGGAATCAATTACCTGGGATTGCCACTCGCGCGGCTGGGTAGTACGTGTGTACCACGGTTAATCGTTCAAACGCCCAAGGGTAGTTAACGGATATCCTGTCGGAAAATGACGATCGACGGAATCACGCCGAGAAAATATATTTGACGAATGAGTCAATGAGATTTAATTATTTACTTCCTTAAATAACATGTTTTTAACTGGACCATTGCATTATTTTTGCAAAAAAAACTATTTTAATTTGTTTTGTAACAATTTTTTTGATAGCTGATATAGTTTTTGAGATATATAGGAATATAGAAAGCGTAAAGTTAATTTTAACCTTCTATAGCCCAGGATTATTGAAGCAGGGATGTTCGATTTCTACAGGTTGCAGAAGTTTCTTCGTAAGTTATCCGGGCAATCGGCGTTTCTTGTTCTTCTAATTCCTATCAACGTGTACACATGTTTTAATTAATTATCAATTAATTCTTCGCATTTGATACATAAAACTATCTTTTTTAACGAAAGAGATGTTAAATAATATTGTGTTTGAAATTGAGACGATTTTTAGATTAAAGGACAGTAATTGGGACATCCACCCTACATGTTTAACGAAAATTTGAATTCGTAACTCGAATACAGGAAACGTTGAAACAGACCGGTCCCTGATATCCTGGATCGCAGATAGTCAGTTCACTTATTTATCCCGTGGAAGTAGAAGATAGACGTTCCTTGAGCCGTCACGGAAACTAGATACGCCATAATGGTAACCTAAAGAGGGTGACATAATTATGTGCAAAGCTCCTTAGTCGGAAATTTAATAAACGAGGCATGCGGGGCCATCTCAGGTTTAATAAAGCGGTCGAATAGCATACCGGATACACATAGTGTGGACTCCTAGTTCTGCTTCCATCCTAGACATACAGTGAGAGTCAAAACTAAGTGTACACCTTACAAAATATGAGGATCGTGGCAAAACTTCTGTAGGATCTTGCTATTGATCATGGTAATAATACAATTGGATATGATTTTTTTAACGTTTTCGGGATAAATAATCAGAAAATTCGGTTAAACATGGTGAATGAAAACTGAAGATTACACTCGGCTCCTCTAGGGGAAAAAGTGGCGTATCGAAAGGGCCTGCTACCATGCTCCTACCACTTGATATTGCGAATTACTGAAATTTATCCAAATTAACATTTGATTTAACATTTGTATCAGTACCTGAAATAAATTTATCATGTGGTAGGAGGCCTTTCCCATACAGCACTTTTTCCCCTAGCGGAATGGATTATGATTAGGATATTTAAATAGTTCAAAATCAAATTTAACTGCAAGCATGGGTCTTTTAGTGAGAGTTCATGACCCAAAATATGTATATAGCAAAGGTGATGAAAAATTGTTTGCTGGAAAACAGAAAAGTGAGAGAAATAAATATGAATGAATCCCATACTTTCAAAGTGTATACTCACTTTTGACTCTCACCGTACATGTAACGTGAAATAGTAAAAGACATTTTTCTCGTCATAATCATAACTTCGTTCGTCGAGGTCAGCCCGTTTTTTGTGTTCGTGCTAGGAATTAGTTTGGAATTGTTTGGCGGTTGATTTCCAACGAACGGGAGTATTGGTTAAAAACTATTTCCCCTATCCTTTAATCGTGGCAGTCCGATCCGCGGTGGACAACCACAAAAACGACAAAATCCGCGCACGCAAAATCGAGGTCGTCGCAATCGAATACCGATACACCGGAATTAAAACCGTTATCGAGAAACAGATCCTCCCCTGCCGTTGTTAGCTCTACCATCCGCCCTTCTGCGCTCTCTCTCCCCCTTTATTTCTCTCTTGTGTGTATGTTGTTTTTTTTTTTTCGTAATGTTTCGTAACGAACGACTATAAATACGCGGGGTAGCTCGAGCGTGAAACTCGCAACAAGGGTGGAGAAAAGAAGCCTCCGTTGAACAATAGACGACGACGACGACGTCCGACCGAACGACGTCGGCATCACCGCGTAGCTTAACGCTAAAAGTTTAATCGTTCGTGATTCGTCGATAAGCTAATGAAAAATCGTTAGCTCTCGAGCGTTAACCCAGCGAGGGTACGCTCGGCTGCGATGTCCCGTGGAATTCTCGTGTCGAAGGAACAGAGACTCGAGAGCCTTAAATAGGAACTCCAAGTCAATGGTCTCTTAGGCAGTCTCCCCAGTAGTCGCATTAAGAATCAATTAAAGGTACGGACAATCGGTTGAGGACACAACCCAGATAGCAGATGACGCCTTGAAGACGCCCATTTAACGGCTGTTTTAGGTCCAAGGCGTCTTTAAGACGTCTTCAAGGCGTCATGTGCTATCTGGGAAGACGCGTCCGGTTGTCGCTGAATCGTTCGCTTGGGAACAGGAAATCGAAATTGGATTCGTTGGTGTTTCAGGCGGAGAAGAATAAGTCGCACAGCGCCTCGCCGGCCAGGGATGAGGCGAGCGGGGAACAAGGCGACGGTGGCGAAGGAACAGGCGGCGAAGATGAGGAGGGCGGCGGTACGGATCTCGAGCAGGATCCGAACGAGACGATGGAGGATTATGAGGCGGCTTTGGACACGGAAACGTGAGTGTGCGGTCTAGCAATGGCGGTATTTCGAATATCGATACTTTTCAATTTAAATACTGATATTTTCTATCGGTATTCACTTTGACGGTATATTCGAGTATCGATACGTAACCCACAATAGCGATGGGCGATACAGTATCAATATTTCGAATATCGATACTTTTCAATTTAAATATCGATATTTTGTACCGTTATTTACTTTGACGATATATTCGAGTTTCGGTACTTAACCCCTTGGGTACGGATTTATTTGAGAAAATATTTGCATGTGGAACGGAAATAATTTTTGGTTGCTTGGAGTAGTATGTAAAGGCAGTACATTTTACGTAAGAATGTATTTATTTCTAAAATATTGGTGACATATGTAGTATTAAGATGTCTTCAACTAATTAGAATTGCAAAACAAAAATAAATTAATAACAACAAAATAAAACTAAATGAAATAAATTCAATTTATAATAAAATACAATTACTAATAATTATGCAGAGTGTGATATTTTTATTGATGAATGAAATTGATCAATAAAAAAAAAAAACTGACGTATCTCAGATGTCAAATGTACCTAAAAGTTTAATTTTTGGTTTGACGTCTTAGACACGTCATCCGCTCTTAGGGGAAAAAAGTGAATGACGTGTCTCAGACGTCAAATGTACCCAAGGGGTTAACCCGTAAATATCGTAATTTCTATTTTTTTTTTTGGGAGAGATATTACGGTGACCTTGAATTTTTCCTAGATCAATGCATCTTCTTCGAACACCACGTTGTTGTCGATGGAAGGAAGAATTCGGCAACTACAGCATGATAGTATTAAAAAAAAGATGCATTGACCTCGAAGGTCATCTTCATATCTCAACAAAAAATAAGATACAAAAAACCAGATTGTAGGATCCATCCGATACACCCCTTAAAATCCTTCAGAATTGCTTAAAATGTTTTTTTTTATACAACCATAGGTAACGAGTTATTTTAGATAATAGTTCTTATTGATTCACCCTGTACATGTGTATCGATACTCGGGGCATCAATACATATCGATAAAATTCAAATGGTATCGCCATCACTAGTGTGGTCTTATTCGGTCGTTGCGCGACCCAAGAAGAACCCACCCGGTTTATCGCCGATTGGCCAGAAATTCATTTCCGGAATTGCAGGTCGGAGAAGAGCGAGGACATGAACACTCACGCGAAAGTGCGGCTGAACATCGACTCCGACGAGGAGATCGAGGAAGAGGAGGAGATCGATCAGAACGGAATGCACGGTATATTTTTCTGTTTCAACCTCTCTCTCTCTCCGGGGATGACGTTTTTTTTTCCTCGAGTGGCACGTTTCTCTAACGCGAAAATATTTTTCCACAGACGATGGCACGGAACAAGGCGTGTCGGCGAGGCCCCGCAGGATGTCCGAGTTCAATATGGCCAACAAGACGCAACCGATCCCCGCTGGAACGGCTTTTTTCATTTTCTCGCAAACGAACAGGTATTGGAGGTTTCTTACGTGGCTTTATACGTATGTATTAGATCATCCCAATAAGTTAGGGGGCGTTTTATGGACTTGTATTTGTAACAATATAAGTCAACGTGATGGCCCACTTAGCTGCTTCGTAAGACCAGGGGTTTTCAAACTTAATTTCTCGCGTACCACTCAAATATATACACGAACGTACCACGTAACATTTATAATGGAGGAATATGTATCAAAGGAGTCAGCACACGACTGTAGCAGGAAAAATATATTCCGAGTGTAAGGTGAAATTGTTAAGAGTGAATCGATGCTGAAGAGGGTATGATAAATTTCGAGCAGATCTTAATGAGGACCTTGTAGAACTACGTGAAAAAATTGTATAGGTTACTACCAAATAAAATTCGTTAGTAACCATCGAAGAATTGGCGTAGAAGTAATTAATCGTTAATTACTAACAAAGCTGTTAATTCTCATCAACATACATACCAAGAAAACCCCCATTGCTTATGTAATGACCTAAATACATCTAACAAAAATCGTCGAACGAATGGTCCTCGTCTGACGTTATTCTTTTGTTTTCAGGATACGAGTGTTTTGCCATTGGCTCTGCAATCACAGCTACTTCGGGAACGTGATTCTCGTGTGTATCATGATATCTTCGGCCATGTTGGCTGCGGAAGATCCTTTAAGCGCTTCGTCGTATAGGAATCAGGTACACCGATATTTCCCAGGCCTGCTTTAACCCTTTGCGGACGATCGGGTTTAAACCATCAGCGTGTCGAATATGTTCATATATGTTTCTATCGGCTGTACAGCGTAAAGTCTCGATAACTGCGCGGAAGGATCTCTGCGTTAAATACTTCTACGTGATCCCCGCTACTGGACGATTCCACACAGAAAGCTCGGCCCGAAATGCAATTCATAAATTGCAAAAATTGTATCCGTCTACGATAACTGCTCGATACCTGTCCCGAGCATTAATCGAACATTTACTGTGTATACTTTCAAGTGACTATCACTACAGCGACTCACGTCCATAGAGCGTTTGGGTTCGACTCGTTCCGTTCGCAAAGGGTTAATACTTTCTGAAAAACTGCTTCCACTAATCGCAATCTCTCTCTCTTTCTCTTTCTGTCACAGATATTACAGAATTTCGACTATTTTTTCACCACAGTGTTTACGATCGAGATCTGCCTAAAGATGATCTCCTACGGTTTCATCATACACGACGGCGCGTTTTGTCGATCCGCGTTCAATCTGCTCGACCTATTGGTCGTCTGTTCCTCCCTTATTTCGATGTCTTTCAGGTGAGACCTCGTTCACAGAACAACAAACCGCTAATTTTAAAAGAACGAAAACGGTGTTCATGTCACGATGGTGGTATTTCAGTTCCGGCGCGTTCTCCGTGGTGAAGGTACTCCGCGTGTTGCGTGTCTTGAGGCCGCTCCGCGCCATCAATCGTGCCAAAGGATTAAAGGTATCTTTCTTGGCGTATATCTATCAGTAAAATTTTTTTTTTCAAATCGGTCCCATGGTACAAAACCCCCTCGAAGTAGACGCGACGAGTAACGCCTTCGGACCAACGTGAAATTCTAGTCGTTCGATACAGATCGAGTCGCGTATACCGGGTGAGTAAGATTTTCACCTGAAATATCTCCATTACTTTTAACGATACGAGAAAATGTGTAAGGGAAAAAATGTTTGCTTCGGTGGGGCGCAATTATTGTGATATAGAAGATTTTTTTTCTCAAAATCATACTTTCCGATATTTAAAGTATGGTCCGATTATTGTATTTTTTATAATGCCGGGCCAAACGTTAACTCTCTACTGCCTTTGATGATCTACTTCACGAAGCCAATATGGGTTATCAACGGCCCAATAATAAGCGTTTCCTAAATTTACCTCATCCGCGAATAAAACATTCGTGCGTTAAGATAAACATATTATACATGGTTGAATTTGCTTTTTGGTTAGCTATAACGTTACACTAATCAAAATACGTTATCCCGTTAAAAAAAAAAATCGATGACCTTGAAGTATCAAAAAATATGACCTTGAGAAAAATCTTCTGTATCGCAATAACTAATAATTTTTTCTCATATACATTGTTTCGTATCATTAAAAAGCAAGGGAGATATTCCAGGTGAAAATCGTAGGTGACTCAGCCTGTATACATTCTATTCTCACGTAACTGAACGCTAAAGCGAAATCGACTCGTTGAATTTCGTCTGAGTAACCTAAGAGGGGGGAGGGGGCGGTAATCGTTCCTGTGCATCGACACGAATCCTAGTTATCTCGAGGTTCGCGTCTCGCAGGAAATTGTTCGTGACGAGATCCATCATGTTTCTCGATCGATCCTTTATCACGCACAGAAAAGAGTTTTTGGTAATTATTCGAAATAGGTCCATCCTCACCGATTTCAATGACCTTGAAATATGTTGTCAAGGTCATGATTTTAAACAATTTTTCGAGAATATGTTTCAATTTACATGATACTTTCTCAGATTTGTATTTATTAATTAATTATTATACCACGCATCCAACACCCCATAAATACAAGATACTAATGAGATATTAATAACTAAACTTGTGTTTGGTGAGATGTTGGGTGCGTGGTTAACACTGGGTGGTGTGTGGTGAGATATTTGATGCGTGACATAATAATTAATTAATAAATAATAACCTGAAAAAGTATCAAGTAAACTGAAACATATTTTCCTGAGTATCTCGGGAACTAAGGTCAAGCGGCGGTAACATGTATAGGGAAAAGTTGTTGCGAATGATGACCTTGACAACATATTCCAAGGTTATTGAAATCAGTGAGGATGGATCTATTCCGAATAATTATCGAGTTTTTTTTTAATAGTCGCGTCATTTCCTGCGGGACGCGCCGAAATAGTCCAGGAACGAAAATAATCGATCCGATACCGATACAGAAAAAAAAAAAACGAACGAAGTAAAAAGAAAACGAGAGGTCACCGACGTGATAATAATTAGTCGGCACACCGTTAATACCGTTTCTGAGAAAGGAACGAATCTACATTATGATTAATGTTGAACCCAGCACGTAGTACAGTGCGTCATCGTAGCGGTAAAGACTATCGGAAACATAGTCCTCGTCACCAGCCTCCTGCAGTTCGTGTTCGCCGTCATTGGCGTACAACTGTTCAAGGTAGGATCGCCAGGCCCTGCACACTAAAAAAAAAAATTAAATTAAAAAAAAGAACGGTCCTGGGACATTCCTTCTGAACCTCTCGTAGTACA
>NW_015374048.1:461759-493862 GCF_001272555.1 Dufourea novaeangliae | reverse complement strand
TATATATATATATATATATGTATATTATATATATATATTCTCACCCACTTACCAAAATTCGTTCTACTGCCTCGGTTAACGCCTTTGCTCGACATCCCGACCACCTTTTTCGACGATTATCCGCGAATCAATAGAAAACGACGGAGATCTCTCATAAATCCGCCTATAACGAGATCGAAACCAATTTCCTCGCTTGTTCCGCTGACTGACGGAACGTTTGCTTGTTTTTTTTTTCTGTGTTTTTTCTTTCGAGAATCGATGAAATTTTTGACGCGACCCGGAACCGATACGACTGGAAACGCTCTGTGCTCGGCGATATATGTATAAATATAATCGTCGAGAGGTGCAGGGCACGAGGCAGACGTTGTTTTTTCCGACAAATGCACCTCTGGGTATCTTTCCCTTGTAAAACAACAAGCTGTTTATAAGTGTACAACTTCAGTAATCGGGTTTTTCTTGTCTCTCGACACACATACATACACACACACTATCTATCTTTCTCTCTCCCCCTGTAACCTTTCATCGTGACCATCTTTTTCTTTACCATTTTTCTGTCCCCCCCCCCCTTTTTGAACATGTTTTCTGTTTTGTCTTGATCCACCGATATTGTACACGTGTACCCGCACAACCGATCGAACGACTGGCCCCTGATCCGTGACGCTTTTACGCCGGCTCCTTCGAACGAGCTTGGATCTGACGATAATTTTTTTAACGTCCAAGGGCACGTTTACTCGGTCAAGTAATTTTCGCAAACTGACTTGTGCATTCACGTTTGCATAATAAAAATTCATTGTGTTTAAGTGAAAGTTAACGTCCCTGGCAAATAATTACCATTACTTTTCTTATTATTTAATTGCAACAACTAATTATAAATAGATATTAAAATAGATTGAACATGTAATGCACAAGTCAGTTTGCGGAAATTGCGTGTAAACGGGCCTTAACGCGCTGATCGCCATCTAATAAACGAGCTGGTTTACCCGTTTGATCCCACGTTTCAACAGCTTTAGAGTTTGGCTTGCCCCCCTCCTTTAATCCAGTCTAAAATTTCGTTTCCGATGTGATTCTCGACGTTTCGAGCAGCGACGGAAACCACGTGATCGTTGGTGAACGGCGTAAAGGCTGATCCATGGGGGCTCGCGTCGCGGTCGCACATTGGTTGATCCAGGATTAGCGATGGGACTGATACCGTATCGATACCATCGAAACAATTCTATAAATGTCGATCGCTTTCGATATTGAATCCGTGCCGATCCCGAATATCATCGATAATATCGGTATCGATCCCATCGCTAATCACGATTGACCGTCGAACGACATTCCGAATTGGCTCGCGATTCTCCACCGATTTCGAGTGCTCGGTTCGATAGTACGAAGTATAGTAAGATATTTTTCCGCGCCCGAAATTAGATACGATATTAAACCGCGTTCACCCGAGAATCCCTGTCGATCGTAGATCGTTCGTAACAAAACGATTTTTCATTGCGTGTGTTTTGTCATTAATGGGGATTCTTTGTCTTTGGAATAGTTATAAAAACGAAACTTTATCGTGGTAGTATGTCATGAGAGAGGATCATGATATAAAAGTCCGCCGAGAGGCGGGCGGCCACTTTTCACTTCTCTATACTTTTTGTTTCGAGTACGATGCGTTCCTATTGTGCTATGCCACGGCATGTCGATATCAAGTAGTGTTCGAAGCATTTATATACGTATATGGTAGACGAGTTTGACCGGGGGGAGATGAGACGGTAGCTCGAACTAGACAGAGACAAAGCGAAAATTCTTCGATCCCGTCCAGTATACACGCGCGTACATGTACTGGGTAGGTCATTTTAATCGATCCCCTCGAATATCTTCGAAACCGTTCATGCTACCGCAAAATGTTTCAAACAAAAGTTTATTTATTTGTTTTACGGGATAATTCCCATTGGGACACGAGAGAAATACGTTTATGTAAACATAAATCTGACAAATAATAAAATTAATGAAACATGTAACTGAAAAATGCAAGGAAGAAAAATAAAATAGTAATTACAGGATACTATACACTTTGTTTTTAAAAGCTAAATGGTTTTGAGCGGAAGATAATTTACTCTATATAAAAAATTATTCGAAGGGATCGATTTAAATAACTCATCCTGTACATATAGTAATAAAAAAAAAGTATCTACACACCGATGGCGTTTACCATGAAACGACAATATCGTTTTTAGTGTAACAACAGATTAAAAATTATGTCTATCGGCCTATACTTTCATACATAAAAATTATTCTGGTATACTTAGAAATAAATCATTTTTAACGGAATGTTACAGTGAAAATAGTATTGTCGATTCGTAATAAGCGTCGCTAGTGTACGAGTACCTTTTTTCTTCGACGAAAGAAAAGATTCCAAAGATCAAAAGTCGGTTTTTTCGCAAAGTCCAATTGATCTTTCGACTTTGGCTTTTGTATCCTCGTTCCAGTCTCTTAACTCTGGACATCGATGAATTTCTTTGTCTCTCTCTTTTACTCTTTCTCTCTCTTTCTCTCATGTCTCTTCATCCTCCCCCTTTTTCTCTTTCTTCTCTCTTTCTCTGTCTCTCTCTGTCTTTCTCTCTTCCTTTTTCTTTTTTGCCTTTACTTCGCTGCTCGAGACTCTATAGCTGGAAGACTAAATATCAGACACCACCGAAGACACACGTAGATAACGAAACGCCGCGAGAATAATTTGTCACGCGGGACAGGAAACGATGGCTGTTGTCGGTGCGCGATGTCTCGAAGGAAAACTGAAAAACGTCTGGAAATATGCTTGGATCTGGAAACCATACATTTGTATGACGAATGAGCACACATCCGTGAGAGACATTTCGGACGGCAACAAGAGATCCATAGTCTGTCTCCCCGCGTGATCAATGACAATACGACGTTCGACGCGTCACACGACACACGATAGGGTAAGGTTACCGAATTTTGAACTTTGACTTGAAAATTTGTCAAGCGTAAAGAATTTGTGCCGTTTGATAGACAATATTTGTTGCTTATATACCAGGTTAGTTAATGCAATCACTACTATCATACAAATATTGTTTATCATGCATAAATTGCTTAGACATCACAAGTTACAATACAGTAAGTTCTCGATAAATGCTCGGAAAGATCTCTACGTTAAATGCTTCTGTTCCATCCCCACTACTGCTTTTAATCTTTGTCAGCCGCCGAGAAAGTACGAAAACGAGCTATCGAGGCTCGACTAGGGCTGTTATGAATATTTGAACAGGAAAATTCGAATATTTCGAAGTATTCGAATTCTTCGAATAAATCATTCGTATTTGTAATTATTCCAATTATTGAAATAGTTCGAATATCGAACACTTACAGTCCACGGCTCGACCTTTAATTTATGAGCTGTGGAATAGTATTCCTCTACGATAACGAGCATTAATCGTAGATTTACTGTAACGGTCCAACCTAAGCGATGGTCCAAATTCGGCTACCTTTCCTTATAAAGCAGTCGCGTGCAAACGTCAGAGTACACAACACGCCAGAGACAAAACTCATATACAGGCTTCGCGGGTTAAAAACTGATGGTAGAGGATTGTTTTGACAAATTGCATGCTTGTGCCGGCTGAGCGTTGCAGTGGTGTGTCGCCTATATTAACACGAGAGAAAGGAAAAGAAAGGAAAGGAAAAAAGAAAGAAGGCCAGTTCCCCGTTGTGTATTCCCATTTTTTGCTATCTCGAGCACCGACGGGATTCGAGAAAGAGCACGAAAGAGAGGAGAAAAAGAAGTCGTCTGTGTCGGACGAATTTTCCTTTCGTATGAAGAATCAATGGTCCTCACCGTCTTCTCGAACCCCTTGTACAGGTAACCCCGTGTGTAACCACGGTGATTCGGTTCTTAAAAATGGCCGTGTTATAGAAAACGAAGAAGTACAGTAGATTATCGATGAGTGTTCGAAGACTTCTCGGCACTGAGTGTTCAGACGTCATCCCCACCATTAGGTTGAGGTCCATCGTGGAATCAGTCAAATGTCCAGTGGTGGTGATGACGTCTGAACACTGAGTGCCGAAAAGCCTTCGAACACTCATCGATGATTTACTGTAGTATGTACGTACATAGAAAAAATTCGGTTACGTTACAAAATCTAACAAAACTATTTTATTCTACGGAATACTCTAGTTGTGTTATAGGAGTAACGTGTTCTTCGAGGGTTTCCCGATTCTCTAACCGTGTTATACGAGGGTTGCCTGTAATTACCGCGAAACGAAGAATCACGGCATTTCTCTGTCCGGTCTACTCGCAAGGTTTCTTTCTATTGACCCGAATTCAAGTCGATAGAAACAAAATTCGGTTGTAATTTCGGTATATATTAGGCTCGCAATCAGCCTCGATTCGGTTGGTCGATCGCATCGTTCGTCCGGAAACCACCGAACAATGTTCCTTTTGTTCCGTCTCGGGCGTGTTTTCCCTGTGGATTCGTTCAATCCACGAATTACTTCGTCGCGATAAACGCCTTGGGCATTCGAAATGTTTTCTCTTCGGCTTTTGTAAATGTTTTTCTCTCGCGTGCGCGTCCTGTTCACCCATCCTGATCCCTCAAACGGACGCAGGTACCGTCGATTGTACACGAAAGCGAACGAGCAGAACCGAGAAAAAGCACACAGAAGCCAGGGCAGTTCAAACCGCCGCTCGATGGAAAGTTAGACGAGCGACATTAGAAACGGATTCGTAGCATAGTTTTTACAGTTACGTAGGAAATTTCGTCGTTTGCACTTGAATTTTAGACGTAGAGACGAGAAAATCAGTCTAACCGTATATTGTATGTAGTCGAGCGTGGTAGTTCGCGCGTTATCGATCGCTTGACCATCTACACACGCTCCCCCTCGACAGTGATCCACACACGCACACTTAGGCTGCGTTTTCACACGTGGACAGTGAATCGTGACTTTTATTGTCGTGACCAGATTGCGAATGCAAAATGACATTTCCTAAAGTAATTTATAAAAGCAAGAGCCAAGTATAGAAATTTCTTTCTCTCCTCTTAAGTATCATACAGATCATAATAACATAGAAAAACTCCTTGCATTCAATGAAAGTTTTGTCTTTTATCGTATTTCACAGAGCCCTATGGGTGACCAAATACCCAAGACTGAAATACAGTAAACCCCCATATTGCACTGATTGTGAGGATACGTTCCGTGTTTATGCGCATCCGTGTTTATACACGTCGGTGTTTATACGCATATGTGTTTATACTCGTCCGTGTTTATACGAACTGGTATTTATACGAACCCGTGTTGTTCGTATCCGTATTCTACAAATCCGTGGTATGCGAACCTATGTTATATAAATCCGTGGTATACGAATCTCTGCTATATAAATCCGTGTTATACGAGGGTCTACTGTATAAGTCTGTAGTTTTCCAATTGAATCTAACAATTTAATGAACAAATGTAGGCGAGGGTCAAAACTGACCCCATCTGAACCTCGAACTTGTTAAATGCAGAAAGTTTCTCCAACATTACAAATGCCAGTTAACATTGCTAGGCTCTCCGCTAACGAAACAACTTTTCGACGACCAGGTTATATCCCTCCAGTCCACTGATCATGCCATTTGTTTCGTATTCGAATTACCAAGCGAGTGTCCTTGGTACACTGAAACGTGGGACGCGTAAGGGCGAAGGTCACCGTAGGACCTCGACGAACCTGATACACAATATCGAGTAACGACTGGTTCGAGTTCGTGGGAGTGCGAGAGGGTGACACGCTTCGCTCGGCATCAGAACAACAGACGAGGAAACCAATACACCTCGATGGGATTCGAGAGCGGTGCCAACGAGCGGAACAAGAACCGTTTCGAGTTAGAAATTTGCAACGAAGAAGGACCTTAAAATGAAGGGAAAATTGTCGATCAACGACGTTCATCGCAGGACGGACCTTTAAAGGTTCTTTCGCGCCCCTTTTTATTCAGGCCAAGGGTTCGCGCTGCACCATTAACGTGGGTAACGCGTAGAATTGTGGTTATTACATTGGGGACATTTACGATAACACGCAAAATCGAGCCATTTGATCGATAGGCAGAAATAACAAAAAGCAACGAATGGTGTGATATATATCGAAGGTTGCTGCGAGCAACCAAACTGTTCATACGTGTTTGAACACCTAACGAGGAGTTTGAACTGTTCACGCTAAGTTTGACCATAGGGAGACGCTCAAACTGAAGATCACTTTGAAACAGTTTGATGAGTCGTTTCAAACGTCAAACTGGAACCGCTGTAAACTTTTTCAAACAGCCTGATGGAATGTTTCAAACTTTATCAAACAAGTGTCATCTTTATAATATTGATAAGTAATATAACTGCAAAGCTTCCGATAGTTCATTTTACCACGAGCGGCTTGGTCAACGTTCGCTGCTTGAAGTTTGAAACGTTTCGTAAATCTGTTCAAACAGTTTGCAACACCTGGAGTGTGAAGTTCGAGCCACCATCGAACGGTCTACAAATTTTAAAGCGAAATTCAGTTTGAACGCTCGCCCATGATCAAAACGTGGTCCAAGAACTGTTCGAACTTCTCAGATGTTTGGAGCAACCATGTTTGAGACAGTTTATTCGCGGACCCGCCACATGTCGAAGGATACCGCGTGTTCGAGAGAGAAGAGTTCCGCGTCGAGAATTGTCTCGACGGTGTGACAGACGTAACAGAATGTCCCGAGCCCAACGTACCGACGATATTCGATCCGACGAGGCCCATAGGTGCATTGCCGTGAAAAAACATCGAGCACTGGTGGGTTGGATGGATGGCGAGGGCTTAGTTCACGATTCGGTAAACAGACTAGAGATTCGAAGTTCGGAATCCAAAAGGAAAATAAAAAGGAAAAGAGGATAGACACGAGTCGAAACAGGGTCAGCCTGTAAACGGTTAGAGAACGATTTGAATTTTCGTGTGAAAAAGAAATCCAGGTTGATGCGACGATATCGGGCCAAAACGAAATGTACAAACCGACCAGAAAGGAGGGACGGAAGCGTTTCAGAGACGTCCAGGTCTATAAGAGATACTCGAACTCCAGGAGCGAAACTAGCAACCCCCCCCCCCCCTCAACCCCTGCCCACCGATTAATGCTACTTTGTATTTTTTTTGTTTTCTCTTTCCGTCTGTCTGTCTCACGATCCCGTGTTCCCCGCTGTGCTCGCTCGCCCTGCTCACCTGCCCTTCAACCAACTACGTAAAAACAGTACGTAGTGAAGTGTGTGATTGTCGCCATTAAAACGATCGGCAACATTATGTTGGTCACCTATCTCCTACAGTTCATGTTTGCTGTTATCGGGGTACAGCTGTTTAAGGTAACGCCAACAAAAAGACCACCACAATCACTTGTTAGAAAGTTTAAACTAAGCCGAGCTCCTCGAGAAAGCTCTTCTTTTGTCTGATACTTCTCTTTCTTTTTTTTCGCTCTCTTTATTCATTTGTTCTTTTATATATTCTTTTCCTTCTATCTTTCTACGTTCCGTTTTCGTTAATTTTTCTTTCCTCATCTGTTGTTTCTATTTTTCTAATATTCTCTCTCTTACTTTTTCTCGTTTTTTCGTTTCTTCGTCGTTGCTTTTCGTCGTCGACGTCAGGCGGACCGCTTCGCGTTACAACCGCGGGCCAGGCTTCGAGAGAGCGTCGATTCGCCCTCGACCCCGGAGATTTCAGTCCCCAATCGCGAGACACGGGGTGTTTTTCCAATTTTCACAGTAAACGTTGTTTATTTTTTCACATTGTCATAAAAGTGGTCATTTCCTCGTGACGAATATACTCGTCAACCACCGTTAAAAGGTTAATTGATATAATTAATTACATGCATTAATTAATCCTCGCATAACGATGGCCGGGTCGCTTCGTTAAGTATACCTTGACCAAATTTCAATTTCAATAATAAAATAATATTTCTTCTTGAATAAGTAGACACTTGGCAAACGATTATTTCGTCTCATTAACTGTTCAACGGCCAAGATGATGATCTTATGGTCCGTATCCATTTGTTGCGTATCTTTGTATCGTATCGCCGTTGCGTATCACCGTATCGTATCACCATACGATACATTTTCATACGCAACGCTGCAACGCTTGCCCGTCCACATCGATACACAACAGTGATAAGTAGACTGCGGATTTTTATGCAAAATAACATTTTCTAAGGTAATTTATAAAGACAGTAGCAAATATAGAAATTTATTTTTTCTCTTAAGTATCTTATTGTATTTCACAGAGCCCTATAGACTGTAAATTCATAAAATCAGCAGTCTAGTGACAAGATACGAGGATACGCAACAAGTGGATACGCATCTTTAGATACTACTTCCTCACTATGCATTATTCAAGTAAAATTGTGCCCCATTCTGGTGTCTAAACACTGTTCAACGTGAGAATAACCTCGTTTCGCGCATGGGACGAGATCTAAGACCGTTCATTTGTAGAAGATCGGCAGAGATAGCGAGCTGCAAGCAATCGCAAGGGTCAGAATCGGTCGGCAGTAGTGGGGCTACACAGAACGGTCGAAAACTCGTCCGAGCATGAGGTTATTCTTCCATGGAACGGAGTTTTTCCTATGAGTCACACGTGACTCTGCCATCGGCTTTCACATCCATCATGCGAGAGTTAAGCAGAAGTTACACTACGACCAACTCCATCGCAGTTTTCAAAACGTGTCCGTTCACCCCGTGTCTCGTGACACGCTGCACGCTGTGACACTGTATCTCAAAACGCCTAACCCCCCCTCCCCCCTACCTGACTGTCCCCATCGATCCCCGGCTAGTCTTTCTCGATCCTCCTTCGGGCTCTGCGGAGGAAAATATCGGCGGTGGAGGGTGATCGCGCTATAACACGTCGCGTCCATCCTTGCGGATACGACGATATCTTATCAGTAGAGCACGCGGTTGGTCAGGATCGTAAGGCCAAGCATGAAAACTAGGACGTTGATCGATTAACCTCGTTGAGAGAACGCAGAGACACATACACACACACGTCGTCCGATATTACCCTTTGCGGAGAGTCTCTGCGCGCTCACGAAATAATAACATCCTCGAGCACGGTCACACACACACACGTACACACGCTGTGTTACGATCTAACGCTTCACCAATAAATCCAACCGGAGCTATAACGGTTCGACCGAGAGTGACACACACTTACAGACACATACACACCCACACACCACACGTACATTCGCTATACGTTCGAACGAATGCTCCGTGCGGACATCGAACTACGGATAGAGAGATATATACATATACATTTCACAGAGAGGCATGCAAGTTTCGCTGTGTATGTGAGAACGAGGCTTTAATCGTAGTGCATGATGGTCGTCGTACGCTGGAGAACACCGGAACCACGAGTCACAGACATGGCAATATCAACTGATCAGTCCCTATGCTTGCTTTCTCTCTGACTCTCTCTCTTTCTCAGTCTGTTTCTCCCTATCTCTGTTTCTGTTTTCATCTATTCGGAAGAAACTCGTTGAGTATATTGTAACCCGACCATAGCCAACGCTACCACGGAAGCTCGGACGGCAAACTTGCGCTTTGATTGGTCGGAGTTTTTCGTTAATATCTCGTTAACAAAACCTCGGATAACATTTTTGCTAAGGAAAAAATTGTTTCAAATCATCCGAGGAATCCCTCATTTCAGGGAGTCGAAGCTATTTTGGGACACCCTGTATGATATCAAAATTGTTGTCAAACCTGACCTTTTGTATTCGTTTCTAATCTATCAATGGTCGCGACGTTGATCTTTCGCAGTTCGTCGACGACCTGCTTATTCGCCCGTCGATTTCGGTTCCCGAGAGAAGCTTTCTTGCCATGTCTGGAGAGGGTAGACGGTCCCCCGCGACACGAAATTCAGAATCATCAGACATTAGAATGCGTGCATTGTATACAGGGTATTTCACGTAACTTGACCACCTTAAATATATCGCTTATTTTGTATGATAGAAAAAATATCAGGGGAGAAACATATTCTGTTCGAAGGCGCCAATACGGTGATGGGCCAAATTTTTTTCTCAAGGTCATTTTTTTTCGAGATTTCAAGGTCATCGATTTTTTTTTTAATGGGACTACATATTTTCACTACAATACTCTTATAGCATATAAAAAAACAAATCCAACGAGGTGTAATATGTTGACCTTCGCGTGACCTTTAGCGAAAAAATCATGAAATCTTTGTCAGTAAGCTCAATACGCGTTCGGGGACAGTAAATGAAGGAATTTCAATTTCATTGGAACAGTGTACCGTGTAATTGTCCCTGGTGCATGTAAACAGACATTCGTATTCTCCTTTCATCGGCAGAAAACATGCGACAAAGGGTTCTACATGAATGTAGATCAATTACTGCAGAGCAACTTAAAAATGTACAGCAAGAATTTATTTACCGCCTCCAACAATGTATCCAGATTCATGGTGCACATTTTGAACACCTTCTGAAATAAAGATGTAACTGAAGACTGTTCCAATAAAATTGAAATTCCTTCATTTACCGTCCTCGAACGCGTACTGAGCTTACTGACAAACATTTCATGATTTTTTCGCTAAAGGTCACGTGAAGGTCAACATATTGCACCTCGTTGGATTTGTTTTTTTTATATGCTATAAGAGTATTGTAGTGAAAATATGTAGTCCCGTTAAAAAAAAATTCGATGACCTTGAAATCTCGAAAAAATGACCTTGAGCAAAAAATTCGGCCCATCACCGTATTGGCGCCTTTCGAACAGAATATTTTTCTCCCCTGATATTTTTTCTATCATACAAAATAAGCGATATATTTAAGGTGGTCAAGTTACGTGAAATACCCTGTATAATACATACATACATACATACATTACACATAATCGTAAACGGTTAGAATAGCCTTGAAGCGTATCGTCATCTCTGCTCCCGCACAGTAACAGCGTCGTAGCGTTCGAGCACGATAATAGCGTACAATGAACCGACAGCAATTCAAACGGATAGACGCTTATAGCTCGGTCGATGTGAATAGAGAATCATCGAGTCTCGTGTAGTTACGGTCCACGCAAGACAAACGTGACACAGGGCGCATGATGCTCGTATCCTTTCTTTCCACTGGCAGCTCGCAAAACTTGTACCGTTGCGAGCAAACTCGGCTTCCACTAGGGGGAAAATGTTGTAAGGGAAAGACCTCTTACCATTTGGTCTCAGATTTATTGAAATTTATGCGAAATTAACATTCGATTTAACATTTATTTCAATGCCTGGAATAAATTTACCAAGTGGTAGGAGGTTTTTCTCTTACGCCACTTTTTCCCCTAGCGGAAGCTGAGTTTCCTCGTGAGGGTACTAACTGTGAACGGTTGTTCCAACTGACTTGGAAACCGGCGAACAAGCATCCTTGACCTTCGCGACACGGAATCCAGCCCAGTTGAAAAGGGAAACAAAACAGACGGTCAGGAAACACCGGTACCGCCTGTGCTTTTGTGACTTGCAAGCAATTATGGACCGGACAAAGACGTGGAATTCGTTGTAATATAGTCGGTCGCTGCGAAAAACAGTCTCTGTAGTTGGTAGATTACCTTCGGAATACCCTGGTAGTCGGAAAAAGGAAGCCGTAGTAATCGAAAAGGAACTCGTTCGAACGAAATTCGGCGTGCGTACGATTCGTCGGATAGAAAGATCGACGAAGCAAAGACACAAAGGTGAATCATTAAGGTACGTCTTCACGTGACAGGATACCTTTTATGATAATGCCACTAAATGTTACGACTTTTATCGTCGTAAAACCTAGATGTCGCATTGTCATGAAACTGGTTTGTTATCGTACAATCTCACGAAAACAAAAGTCATGACTTTTACTACCAACGTGAATACGTACCTTTAGACCCTAACCGATCGGAACCGTCGAAAGGTCGATCGTTCGTTCAAAAACGCCTGCGCGAGAACGTTTTTCTCCGGACTCTCGATTCCACTCGTGCACGACCCACACACGTCGCTCGATCGACGTAGGCCAAACGGGACAGCCTGCATCACGGCGTACCTTGTATATAATTTTATTCTGTATTATATCTGCACGCCAAACGGAATGCTTCGTTTTCTATCACTTCTCGATTTTTCTTTTTTTTTTTTTTCTTGTTCTTTCATCTTTCCTTTACTTTTGCTCGATTACTCCGCTGCTACTGACTTTGCTCCAGCTAGAGAATGGCCAATTAACGAGAGAACGACCGAACCACACCGATGCTCTTCGTCTCCGCCATTATCTCGAGATTTCGATGATAGTATATAGCGCGAAAAGTTTTAGGAACGCGCGAATCGAGGAGCATCGGCGCGCGTTCGATGGCTTTTGGAACGTTCACGAGAAGCATCGGCTTCGCGGCTGTATCTGCTTCCCATTAATAAGTTTCTTGTGTTATATAGGGGAAATTTTTCTCTTGTACCGATGCATCGAAAATGACGAAGGACGAGTGCCAGTAAGTGATCCACCTTTACGAGTACAGTAGTCCCCGTTTAATTGACGCAGGTTATCCCCACCAAACCTTTTTCACTAACAAGGGAATCTTCGGTACCCCGAAAATTCCGATTTCTTTAAAACTCCGTAGATTTGTCGGGGAACTCAATAGAAGCATAGGGCAATTTTTCGTTTTTCCTGATATTCGGTTTTTTAGGGTGCAAGTGTCCCTTAGAAGTTAATATATGTTTTCTTATTTTAAAAACTATAGTAGATATACGAGTACTGTTACAAAGATTATATATGTATATAATTAATTTGATTAAATTCTGTTGGTCTAAAATTTGCATAATCGTCAGAAAATTTAAGATTACTATTCTTACTAGTCCAAATTTTTCATATAATAAACGATCTGCGGCCGCCCAGGTGCGGGGACACCTTCTGCACCCCCGCCAGGAACGGCCCTGGTCACAGTTAAGCAGGAACTACTGTATCCAGTGAACTATTATCGAATGTCGACGACGTTGCTCTGATCACTGTATCGTTCTCAGGGGCACGTACCTCGAGTTCGAGGACGGTAACATCAACAAGCCGGTGATGAAAGAGAGAAACTGGTGCCAAAACCGTTTCCACTTCGACGACGTCGCTAAGGCGATGTTGACCCTCTTCACCGTCTCGACGTTCGAGGGCTGGCCGTCGTAAGTAAGCTCGCGTCTCGTCCCGTCGATTCGCAACAAGCTTCTCGATATTGTTTCTCATCCGGAACCGAACGGTTCACCACGGAAAGTCTGTTTCTGATCGTTCCGTTTTAGGATGTTGTCGAATCAAAACAATGAAATTGCCTAACCTTCATGCATTGTTCGATAAACTATTGCATTACTATTCCCTGAATTGAATTGGGCCTGCACTGAAATGGAATTAAGGAAATACGTTTGCTTATTACTACAGTAAATCCTCGATGAGTGTTCGAAGACTCCTCGGCACTGAACATTAAATATTTCATAAACTAATGGCCATATGAAATATACAATCAACTTACACCTGAGGATCTCCCTTTGTTAGTGCCAAGGAATCTTCGAACAGTCATCGATGATTTACTGTATGTTAGTATCAAATTAATTTACAAAATTCTGTAATAAAAACTATGATTAAGAATCAAACATTAAATTTCGGGTGAAATTAACCGGAACAGTGCACTAGGGGGTTAAGGTAAAAACCGAATCTCGGTGTAGTCGAGCGGATAGCTTAGCGTTTTCTCTCCCAACAGATTGCTAGACGTGTCGATCGACTCTAACAAGGAGGATCATGGACCAATTCATAATTTTCGGCCGATAGTGGCCGCGTACTACATCATTTACATCATTATCATAGCATTCTTCATGGTGAACATCTTCGTTGGTTTCGTTATTGTCACTTTCCAGAACGAGGGTGAGCAAGAGTACAAAAACTGCGAACTCGATAAGAATCAGGTGAGCCCGATCGCATCCAGGATCATTACACCGAATCGACCAACTAAAACCACTTGTAAATTTCATCTTTGACCCCCTCCTATACATTTTGTCTTCTCGAATGTCCAGCGAAATTGCATCGAGTTCGCGCTAAAGGCGAAACCGGTTCGACGATACATACCGAAGCATCGAATACAGTACAAAGTCTGGTGGTTCGTCACCTCGCAGCCGTTCGAGTACACGATTTTCACTCTGATCATGATCAACACCGTGACGCTGGCGATGAAGTTCTATCGGCAACCAGAGATCTACACGGAGGCATTGGACGTCCTCAACATGATTTTCACCGCGGTGTTCGCACTTGAATTTATCTTCAAACTGGCAGCGTTTCGGTTCAAGGTACAATTACCGGAAAAACGCTTCGATACAAATCACACTTTGACCCCGTTTAACGGAATCCTTATTTGCAGAATTACTTTGGCGACGCGTGGAACGTTTTCGACTTTATCATAGTACTCGGCAGTTTCATCGACATCGTTTACTCGGAAGTCAATGTAAGTCCGTTGATGATTTTATTTATTTTTTAGGTTGGTCCAATTTTTGTATAAATTGTTGTTTACATAAAATAATTTTACGGTAAACGAAGAAAAAAAAGAAAACAATCGAAACGATAACTGGTAATTTTCGCAGCCTGGCGCGACCATCATTTCCATCAACTTCTTTCGGCTGTTCCGAGTGATGCGATTGGTGAAGCTGCTGAGCAGAGGGGAAGGCATCAGAACGCTTCTCTGGACTTTCATCAAATCTTTCCAAGCTCTGCCCTACGTAGCTCTACTTATCATAATGCTATTTTTTATTTACGCTGTGATAGGCATGCAGGTAAGCGATCGATAAGATTTGGAAGTAACAAAGCTATTCTACCTTAAAAGAAACCAGTAAAAAAACGTGGTTTCCTCGTTGCAGGTGTTTGGAAAAATCGCGATCGACGACGAGACATCGATTGATCGGAACAATAACTTCCAATCCTTCCCTCAAGCGGTGTTGGTCCTATTCAGATCGGCTACAGGTACGTGATGCATGTGCGCAATGTTTATAAAATTTATTGATTTCTATTAATAACGTTTCTGACGTCGATACAGGCGAAGCTTGGCAGGAGATCATGATGGACTGTTCGGCCCAACCGGGCCAAGTGAAATGCGATCCGAAGAGCGACGAAGCCAACAATCTCAATGGCTGTGGATCCGACATTGCGATTCCCTACTTTATATCTTTCTACGTTTTATGCTCTTTCCTGGTGAGTAACAAGTGGGGGTGATCCCTTAACCTGTTAACCGGGGAATTAACTTTTGTTCAACTCGTTTCACAATGGCCCAAATGGCCCATATATATTTTATATATATTTCCCCATATGGCCACGCAATTTCGAAGTCGCTATGTTTCTCGTACAGATCATCAATCTCTTCGTCGCTGTGATCATGGACAATTTCGATTACCTGACGAGGGATTGGTCGATCCTGGGTCCCCACCATTTGGACGAGTTCATTCGTCTTTGGTCCGAATACGATCCTGACGCGAAGGGTCGCATCAAGCATCTGGACGTGGTGACGCTCCTCAGAAAGATATCGCCGCCCTTAGGATTCGGTAAACTCTGTCCTCATCGAGTCGCGTGCAAGGTTGGCGTCCCGAAAATATTTTTCTATACAGGGTGTCCCAAAATAGTTTCGTGGCCCGGAAATGAGGGGTTCCTGGAATGATTTGAAACAACTTTTTCCTTAACAAAAATGTTGTCCAAGGCTTTGTTAATGAGATATTAAAGAAAAACCCCGACCCATCAGAGCTCGAGTTTGCCTGCCGAACTTCCGCGATAGCGGTGGCTATGCGTTCCGATTGGTAACCACCGCTACTGCAGGAACTCCACTGCCAGATTCGCCCTCTGATTGGTCGGGGTTTTTCGTTAATATCTCGTTAACAAAGCCTCGGATAACATTTTTGCTAAGCAAAAAGTTCTTTTAAATTATCCCAGGAGCCCCTCATTTCCAGGAGTCGACGCTATTTTGGGACACCCTGTATATCGTCTCGTTCCTAGTGACTTACACGGAATTTTTAAACGTATCCAGAGGCTGGTCTCCATGAACATGCCGTTAAACAGCGACGGCACGGTCTTGTTTAACGCAACGTTATTCGCCGTGGTGAGGACTTCGTTGCGGATCAAGACCGAGGGGAACATCGACGACGCCAACACCGAGCTTAGGGCAGTGATCAAAAAAATTTGGAAGAGAACCAGCCCGAAGCTCCTCGACCAAGTAGTACCGCCACCTGGAGGTATATACTCATCATTTAGATTATTTAGACAGATCATTTACGACGGTTCGATTTTCACGAAGTCATATTCTTTCCAGTGGACGACGAAGTGACAGTCGGCAAGTTCTACGCGACTTTCCTGATCCAGGACTATTTCCGACGGTTCAAGAAGCGCAAGGAGCAAGAAATGAAGGACGGCGACAAGGATTGTCACAACACCGTAACACTTCAGGCCGGTCTGAGGACACTGCACGAGGCTGGACCGGAGCTGAAGAGAGCCATTTCTGGAAACTTGGAGGAGCTTCTCGACGACAATCCGGAACCTATGCACAGGGTATCAGATGTTCGACAACAGCAACATTATTCGCAGTGTTTATTCCAGTCAGTAACTCATCCCTTGTTTACTGTTCCCAGAGAAATCATTCGCTCTTCGGTAGCGTCTGGTCAAGTATGAGGAAAGGTCACCACAGTTTCAACAGGGCGAGGTCGCTCAAAGTGAATTCTACGACCAAGGTAGAAGCGTTTCGGTCGCGAAAATAAAAATAAATCTTGTCATACGACCGGATCCCTTTTGATTTATAGAGCACCCGGAAATGGGAGACTCGTGAGATGATTTGAAACAAGTTTTTCCTTAGCAAAAATTTTATCCGAGGCTTTGTTAACAAGATATTAACGAAAAACCCCGACCAATCAGAGCACGAGTTTGCCGGCTGGCTACGCGCTGCGATTGGTAGCCAACGTTACCGCGGGAACTCAGCCGGCAGACTCGCGCTCTGATTGGTCAGGGTTTTTCATTAATATCTCGTTAATAAAGCCTCGGATAACATTTTCCCCAAGGAAAAACTTGTTTCAAATCACCTTACAAGTCTCCCATTTCCGGGTCCTCCAACATTTCTGTTATACCCTGTATTTCTATAATAATAAATGTTCTTCGTTGCGTTTTGCAGGCTTCCCCGACGAATTCCATAGACTTCCTGCCATACTCGTCGCTTCACAGAGGAGGCGGGCTGGACGCGCCGAATCAAATCACCGCGAGGTCCCATCAGGTTGTGCCGAACGTAGCAGGGTTAGTCTCGGTGTTTGCCGCGCTGGTACACGAATGTACCTGAAACGAGAACAAGAAGCTTGATCCGCGATGTGTACGAAATTTGTTTAGTGGGCTGAGCGACAGCGCGATGAACCAATTGGGAATGGACTCGAAATTGACCGGCATCGAGGAGAACATTCCCCTGAGACCGTTGGCCATGTTTGGAAATCCCGTCCAGCAACTGTCGTACCATCATCCCTCGTACAAAGTGATCGAGTAAGTAGAGGAACGCTTCTACGCCGAGGTCACCCGGAGTTACTCGGCTTCGTAACCGATGTCGCAACGATGTAACCGCGATCGATATGGTTTTTATCGCGTCGATACGTGTAGATTCAGCGAAACCGATGCGCGTGAACGGGTGTTTGTACGATCGAATACAATTAGATTCATGCCCGCGAATTTTCCAGCCGCGATCTTCTCGCATCATGTGTACGGTCCTTCTGTTTACTGTCGTACGTTTCAGTGGTCCAGGTAGCGGTAACTACCTTCATCCGAATAGCGAATATGGTAAGAGAACGTCAGGGCTATGGGATTTCAAATAGTTGGCTTTTTATTTTGATCGAAATAGCATTTCTCGCTTGCGCGCTTGCATGCGTAATAACAACCATATTAACCAACGGAGTGCTCGGCGAAGGGGGCTCTCTCGTCTGGCTTCACGCGAGCAGAGCCCTCTAGGTCGAGCGCGCGCGATAGCTGAACTAGTTGAGAACCGACGAGTGATTCGCGACGCAGCGCCGATTGCATGTGATTTCGTCGGTCCACGTTTACGTACTCGTGCCAGCCGACTCGGACGCTTCTCAACTCCGCGCGAGCACATCCAGAGCCTTGAGACAGACCCAGAGCTGCGCAACCGATTGCACACAAGCAGCAGCGGCTCGAACCACTGACGAGGTATGAAGGAGTATACCAAACTTCTGAAGTATTTTTGCGGTCCACTTTGCTGGGTCGTCAATGCCCCATTTCCATTTTAGTGTCACTACCCACCGCAGATTCGCCGTTCTCATAACGTAGAGGTCGCTAAAATCACAGTCTTTTTATGGTGTCGATACTAAAGATGAGCCACCAAGTCCCATAAGATAAGTTTACTCCTATACCTCCTCGATAACTGGAACACCCCTCCCTTCACGGGTTACCACCACTAAAGCCCACAGATTGACTCGCTTGAGTGTCTCCACTAATAATATTCCCTCCACGACTGGAGCAAGTCAATTTGGGGATCATAGTAGGTGTGACACCCGGGAGGGGAAATTCAACCCCGCCTGCTACTCGTGAGCAATGCCTTGCGTGCAGCTCTGGATCAAACAAATGCTATACGTAATCTCCGTTTCACGTAAGAATAACCTCGTTTCGCGCATGGAACGAGATCTAAGGCCGTTCATTGGTAGAAGATCGGCAGAAATAGCGACCTACGAGCAATCGCATGCGTCGGAATCGGTCGGAAGTAGTGGGGATTGCGCAGAACGGTCGAAAACTCGTCCGAGCGTGAGGCTATTCTTACATGGAACGGAGATTAAACTTTGGGGAAAAAAGGGGGCTGTCTCGAGGCTCTCGAAGACGCGCGGTTGTCGGGTGTTGCACGCGCTCGCCCGGTTGTCTGCCCCTTAACAAACTAAGAGAGTGCGTTTCTGCCCGTTTTTTTCTGTGTGCCTGTGTCGTGCGGGTGTCGGCCTATCCGACGCTCGTCGACGTCGTCGCGGTTGCTCGAAGCAGTCTTCAGGACGGAATCGAGCGGCAGCTGACCCCACCGACGCCACCACCCCGAAGGAACCCACCCCAGTCCATTGCCCCACCGAGCACCGGCATTGCCCCGCACCCCGTCGCGCAACAATCGTCCAGCAAGTCCGCCAGCGCCACGCCGTCGATCGTCACGTGTACGAGCACGAGCACGTCGAGCACGAACACGCCGACCGCTACGAGCAGCTCGAGCCCTGGCACATCCTCCAACGGGATGCGATGTTACTATTCCTACGCGACAAGGGGATGCTGCGTCGATTGTGCCGTCTGGAGTAATCACGGTACGATCAACTTTCTCTCACTCTCTCACTCTATCTCTCTTTCTGTCTCTCTCTCTCTCTATATATATATATATTTCTATCTGTCTATGTGTTTGAGCAATTGGTAGTAGGGGGTATTCCGTAATTCTTGGTAAATGGAAGAGAAATAGATACAATGCCCGCCGAACCGAAACTGTTAACAATGATCACAAATCGACAATTGTCCGACGAAAACAATGACGAACGATAGACCGACTACTGTCTAAGGCAGGCCTAGCCGAGGTGTTGTTGCTAAGGACGATATGGTCCTTACCATCGCTAAGAATTCTGTTCCCTCATTACAATAGACTCGCGTTAAAGTAGTGGTGCGGGGCTCTCGAGATGGGTTTTACCTCGAAACGCTACATCAACGGGAGCCAATGGGCACGCAAGGATCTCGTGGTAGTACGGTCGATCCACCAATTAGTTCAGAACTTTGGTTACAGATGGCGACCGATAGTGGGGTGCGCGCACGTTTGTGAGTAATACGTGTGAGCTGAGGTGTTCCTACGCTACTTTAACGTGAGTCTACTGTGCTCTGTTGTGCTGCGTGGTGATCGGGGATCGGCGTGTGGGACGCTAAGGTCAAAGAATGCGCGTGCACCTTCTAACCTCTTAGCTGTCCCACTCGCCGATCGTGATCCTGCGCGGCAGGTACGAAGGGGGGACAGTCCCCTATGACAAAACAGAGCAGGCCTTTACGGGAGGGGGACAGAGTAGCTCTAAATTTGGGACACCGGCCCAGCCTGACACGCAGTCTATACTCCTATGTCTATGCGTGGGATGGCGCAAGGCTTGTGACGAGGCGAGAGATAAGTTAGGTGTTCTAAAAACGCGGGTATCGCGTGCCATGTACCACACGGCAGCCGTAGATCGGGAAGATGTGGATTCCTCGGCGGAGAGCGACTTCAGCGCGTCCGGTGGGTCGGGCAGCTCCGGCGGATCTAGCGGTTGGAGCAGTTCCGAGAAGCTCAGACGTCGATGCCGGTCCATGAGGCTGGAGCTGGCCGTTGGTTCTTCTTGTACCCGTAACCGTGCTCGTGGTCGACGGAATCCGCTGTGCGGAGGGAAGTCGGCGCCCCCAAGTTTCAGAAGGCACGACGCCAGCGGCGGCGGCGGCGGCGGTGGTCAGTCGAGCAGCTCGGCGACGTCCGCCGCGCAAAACACCGACGCCAAACGGACCGTCGCCAACGGCCTGAAGCTCGCCGAGACCCAGGCGATCGCCGTCGCCGGCTTCCTTGCCGACGACGACTCGCGGCAATGCCGCGACTGTTCCTCCTGTCTGCCGCACCGGGCCTCTTACCACGGCAGAGGTGACTAATTCCCGACCAAATGCTTCGCCGCTCCATTTCACTTCCTTGTCCTCCGTTCGATCTACGCCTTTCACCGCCAACAATTATACAATTGGTACGCCTATTGCTATTTCCTCTTTGAAAGCATGAAACGAAGTTTTTACCGGAAAGGCGTTCATCGACCTTCGCGATATATCCCCGAATCGTTGCGTCGAGTTTGCTGGCCTGGAATGTACTTACACTAGAGTCTCGATAACTTTCCACTCGATAATTTTCTATAGCGGCTTATTCCCCTCCACGCGTACTTTCACCAAATACGAGTCACGTGTTCCCACCACACTAACCCCCACTACCACTCTATGCTACGTCATTTGCCTTCACCAGGCGAATGATGCAACACTCACAGCTGTATTATTTTCCCCCACTGCCATCCAACTTTTTCCGTTAATTCCCTCGAACTGATAATAAATACCATCCTTTAAGACGTTAGCCTTACGATGAAGGCATTCGTTAAGTTTCCACATTTCCCAGAAATTTCCTGCAACCCCGAGCGCGAAAAGTTATCGAGAGTCTACTGTATTCGAGTCGAATGAAATCGATGCGAAGCATGCTTCACGCGTACTCGACTTTCGATCGATTCTCGCGCGAGACCACTTCTCGACGCAACGTACCATTGATTTTGTGTGTCCATTAATTGACTCATACCTTCGTTCTTTTTCGCACGCACTAACGCACGCACTAACGCACGCGGCCACTGCACACACGAGCTGCTTTTTGTTTGCCGCGCGATCTCGCACACGACGCAACGCGATGCAGACACGAAGAGAGACGTGGAGGAGGATGGGATAAAGCGTGTGTATCGCATGACGACGCGCTCGCTCGAGGCATGCGTTCTGCCAGGTGGCTCGCTTAACTCCGTTTGATTCGCTTGATGCTACTCTACTACTAACCAGATACAAAGTCACACACATACATACATGCATACATGCATACATACACACAATATGAAACGCTCGGTGTGCCACGGAATGTCCGGTGTCGAGAAATCTGTAGAAGGCAGAGCGTAGCTCGACGAGCTTTAATTCCTTGACGACTCTCCTCGTTCGTCAGTTTCCTGGGCCAGTGAGAGTAACGGAAGCATCGGCGCAGAGCGCCTGTCCCACAGCCTGCCGGGAAGTCCCGCCGATCGGAAGCCGAACTTCGAGGTGATCGGAAGCGCGGAGAGTCTCGTCGGTCGGGTAAGTCTTCTAGTGCAGCGGTGGCGAAAATTTATAAATAATTCATAAATAATACTTACCGAGTTGCTGGCTTGCCGGGCAATTTTTAACAGAGGAAAAATTTAATTTGAAAATTAACATAAAATTTCATAAAGAGCAACTCGTAACTTATCGTAAACTTTGTCGTGTAAAAATCAATACAGTGGACTTTTGCGATATTGCCATGGTCGAAGCTATAGGGGAATAAAATGGCAATGAGTCGAGAGCCCTCTCTATGCTAACTTTTGTCATCATAGCCCTGGGTCGTGGTGGGTGAGCGAATTGAATTACGTCACCGCTAGATCCCTGAAATATCACACACCGTGCGTGATCGTAGCCGTTACAACGTCGTTGATTCGCGTTCCCCTTTCAGGTTCTCGTGGAACAAGGGCTGGGCAAGTACTGCGACCCCGATTTCGTGAGGTACACGTCGCGGGAGATGCAGGAAGCTTTGGATATGACACGCGAGGAGATGGACCGAGCGGCACATCAGCTGCTTCTGCAGGAGCGACGGGGACAGCCGCTCACTTACCAGCTGCAACAGGCGGCTGACCCCCAGTGGGCGCCACCGTATCAACAAAGTCAGCAGCAGCAACAGCAGCCGCCGCCGACTGGGATTGGTTACCAGCCATTGTATGAGCAACAACCGTCTGGCCGACGGCAGTATCAGTCGTTCTATCACGGTCAAACAACGGCGTCGCAGCAGCCACCGTCGCAGCAGCAGCAGCAACCGCCGCCATCTTAGCGACGCGACAACGATTGGCCTGTCGATTCTTTTTCTAACTCCGATACCTAGCCGTTCGGTGTTCCAGCACCGAATTTGCGCGAATCCCCGAAAAGCCACGGCCGGGAAACGAGAATTCGACGCGATCAAACGTTGTCCATTGCCGTCTGTTTTTTCTAGATCTGATTCTAGACGGTATGTGGAACGTTTCGCGTCACTGCGACACGGGAAAGAGGCTTCCGACACGGTCGGAAGAGAACGGGTTGACGCAAGCAATAAAGCAACGAGAGCAACGACCGACCGCGCGTGTCCATTCGTCTTTCGTACCCTAATAGGGTAACGTTTTTCTATTTTGTGCGCGCGCATTGGAAGAACGTCGCGGTCCCGACGGAATTCAATTCTCCGAGGAGAGAGACCGTTCCTGTCGCTCTGAGGGCGATAGCGTACGCCAAAACCCGTAGACGACTCGAAACGCCAAAAAAAAAACGGAAATTGGAATTTTTCGCGGGGGGTCGACGGAATCCTTTGCGCTCTCATTCTTATCGTAAACACTTTATTCCTCCGATTACCGTTTGTTAGGATAACAATGAGAAAGAAAGAAAACAACCGAACTCGTTCGATTGCTCTTCGTACGATGGATTCTAGACGAGATAACAAGTGCCTAAGTATCTGTAACTTCTTTCGGACCAGAGAAGAGACTTTTATCAACTTAGAACGAAGTAAAAAAAAAAAAAGAAATACCATTACCGCGGGAATTACAAAGCAAGTTGCGTGTTGAGTGTGTACGCTACGATACTTGTAAACGATATTATAGATGATTATTACCACCGTATGTAATTTTATGTATAAGCCGCGTGAGAATGAATGGGCCCGATAGACGGAAAACGCCGCGAGATTCTTTTGTGTATAGCCTAGGTTCTGTTTGCGCGATCGGCTAGAATATAGAACAACGAGGTTTTTGAATATATACCCCAGAAAAAACGATTGGTCGCCCGAGCTCGTTCTTCCATACCATAAATCGACTAGGTTGGGATTCTTGCTCGAACGGTCAACCGCTTTTCTATTGGCTGCAAGCTGAAAGTCGTCGTGCGCGATCGACGCTATCGCAGGTCGATTCCACCGCGACGATCGAACGGTATCCACAGATACGAGTATATGTACATACAGTCAATTTTCGATTAATGCTTGAAACTTGGGACCGCTTTGAGACAGTTATCGCAGAGGGACACGATTTCTGAACTTCATGAACTGCATGGGCTAAGCTTCCGAAGCAGAAGTATTTAACGTGACGGATCTTTCCAAGCAGTTATCGAGAATTTACTGTATATATGTGTATATATTCCTACGGATCCAACCGATTAGAATCCATCGGATACGTTCGTTCGTGCTCGACGCTACATTTCGGGCCTCGTATCATGGATTTCCGACAGTCCGATTCCAGAAACGCGCCTACCACTCCGGCACGAATCGTTCACCGATACCGATCTTTTCTATGGAACACTCCGACAATTTTACTCTTCCCTATCCGAATTTTGGACACGAATTTTTACAAATTGCGCCCCAACGAAATTTCGACTCGTATATTCTTATAGCCGCGAGAGAATCGCGTACGAGCGCAGACAAGCAAGAGAGAGAGAGAGAGAGAAAGTTGTAGCCGGTGTGCTTGAGAGATCGAGCGGAGAGAGTATGAGAGAGCGCGCGACTACCCCGAAGTTTTTCCTACGCAATTTTTGTCACACGAAGGACGAATCGAGATGGAGTGGCAGCCGTTCCCTTCCCTTGAACAAATGTCGCTCGCGAAACGAACGGAACCGCGCGCCGATGCAGCAACTCGATCGCCCACGGACGAATCGCGCAAGACCATTACAGTAAAGTCGCTGTAACTGCACGCAGAAGCCTCTACGCTAACTGCCTGCGCATCATCCAACCCAGTCAGCGGATTCTCCCGGAACCAGTCAAGCGAGTAATGTGACACGACAGCGCCTTCCCTTCCATAAGCCAACGGCTGAACTTTGGGAGCCCAAAAAAAATTAAACGCCTGCGTATCGATGAGACAACACTAATGGCAACGATGAAACTTCTTTATTTTTGGTTCTTTGTTAATGAAACTCTTATTGACATATTGGTGAAATTTTTCCGATTGAAATGAGGTCAAACATGGTGTAATTTGGATCCTATTTACTTAATTCATGTAACTCGTTTACTTCCATTATTGCTTCGGATATATTACAAATGATCCAAATTATATCACATTTGGTCTCATTTTAATCAGAAAAATTTCACAAATACGCTAATAAAACTTTCATTAACAGAGAGCCATAAGTAAAAATGTTTCATCGTTGCATTAGTGTTAACTCACCGATACGCAGGCATTTAACCTTTGTCGGTGCCTCGACGCTCAGTCCCTATTTCTTTTTCACTCGCTGTCTTTTTAAAGGCTCGCGTACGGTCTCGAGTTTCGCGCAGTTAAAGCGACTTTACTATACTTTGAATTTCTTTAAAATTCTGCGACGAGCGCGTCAGTTTCCTCGTGTGTCCCTCAGCTAATGATCGCGGACAGACATTGGATCAAATTTGGTGAACGGACCACGAACGAAACGAATCAAAAAATCTATCCAACGGCCGTGGTTCTGCGGATGTTCCACCGACCATGACTCGCGAGTTAGTAAATTCTGAAACGCCAGAAACTCGTAGCTCGACACATGGGGGCGTTACCGTTTATTCCGCCATCTTGTTTGCGCACAGAAATACACACGACCAGCTTCCCCCATTGTTCTTCCCTTCGAAGAATTTTCGAGACACTTTTCCGCGAACTGTACGCGCACATGATCCCCGATAGCGTCCGATACTCGCGAAAACCCGAACAAAATGAGATTACCGTTGAAATTTTTCCCTCGTGTACCTTGAAACGACGTCGACAATAATTTTCATCGATGACATTTTCAAAACCACGTACATCTGGACCTACTCTCTTGCCGCGTTTTCGATTAGTAAAAAGCATATTCTGTACTTTCGACTCGTCGCAGACGCGTGCCAGCCATTTTTCGCGTCTTTACGTTTCCCGTTTCCATTATCCGACCATCCGTAGATTTCGATTCGTTCCCAGGTGCCGACGACTAAAAACTTCGGCGAGGCTGTCGACCACGATTTCGAATCCTTTTTTCTCCCTTCGATTTTCCTACTCTGTCTTTTAGCCGGTAGTGCGTGACGCCTACTCTGCCGCTCAAACAAATGTTGAGGGAACTGTGAAAATTACTCGCAAATACGACAAAGACCACAGAAATCGATCAATTTTACATCGAAAAAATTGCTACGAATGTCAGTGCCCGTGATCCAATCGAAAAGGAAATATTACGTTCAACTGCACGAGATATAGGTACAGGCACTCGAATTTTGAGCGGCGGTGTGGACATTTTTTTAGGTTATAAGAATGCGTTAGGAGAGCCGCGGCCGATGCGAGCCCTTCGCCAACGAGAGAACCAAAGAAACCTGAAAACCATATAAACAAATGATGCAAACAGATTTGAATGTTTCCTTAGTGAGTACGATATAGTAGAGGAGGTACGTGGTGTGTGTGAGGAGCCGCCGACACGATCGAAGCGAGTATCGATTCGGGAAAAAAGAGGTTAGGAACCGGGAACTAAATTCGTAGAAAAAGAGAGAGAGTGAGAGCGACGAGATGCCCCTTGTTAGAGGAAGAGTCGCGTCCCGTTACACTTAATAATTGTCCGGGTAATGCTACTTGTATACATTGTACTCAACCTTTCGTATTCGTTTTTATTCCAGCGTCTTTCTAACGATTACGTGTGTGTTTATCTATAGCGGTCTTTTTATACTGTTGTAAAGTGGCGTTTACACCGATCCGTAGAATATTATTGCGTAGACGAGGAACTTCTATATACATACCTTTAAATCGTAATTAACGTCGGATTGTATAGCGGCGGTTGAGACGCAACCGTCGACGCATCTCGTTAAGTGTTTCACACGACGGGCACGTTTAGAGAGACCAAAATTTTCTACACGCTATGAGACTGACGAGAAACATACGCGACCATGAACTGACAGCCGAAATTGACATCGTGAGAGGGGGAGAGAAACGAATTAACGCGAAATTCCTGGACGAAACGATCTTTTCTTATATTTTTTCAATACTTCGCCTGACTCGATATTCCTTTCCTCGTGATACTGTCGCGAGTATAGTTGGAAGTAAAGAGTATCTAGCCGGCCAATGGTTAGCATTGCAAGGCGCTACGTCTTATGCGTCATTACCATGTGACTACTCTGTTACCGCTCTATCTTACTTGATCTCGTGTGTTCCGTTCGGACTCTTCGTTATCAGCGAATTTGATTCGTTTGCAACTTATGAGCTCCCAACCATAGCTTTATACACTTAGGAGCAAACTCGGCTTCCACTAGGGGGAAAAGCGGTGTAGGAATAACGGCCCCTATCGTTTTATAAATTTATTTCAAGTACCGAAATAAATGTTAAACCGAATGTTAATTTCACATAAATTTTAATAACTTCGAGACCAAGTGATAGCAGGTATTTCCCATACATCACTTTTTCCCCTAGTGGAAACCGAGTTTGCTCGCGAGGGCACGATCTTTGCGTGGAAAGGATTAACGTGTATACCGAAAGACGTACGGGCGTTTGGTTGGACGCGTCGGCGACGCGTTTCCAGGAGTGCACGGCATCGTACTATAATTCTAATCTTTGACTCTTCCGGCCATTGCAACATCCAAAGGAAACAAGATCTCCTTTTTAGTTGTACTCTCGTGGTTCCGTACGGTTAAACGATTATATACTCGATCGTTCACGTGACCGAAGGCCAACACGGAAGCAAAGTTCAAAACGCTTGACCTAACCTAACCCACTAGTGTACCCTCGCGAGTAAACTCGGCTTCCACTAAGGGAAATCGTGTCATAAGAAAAAAGGGTTTTCTACCACTTGACAAAATTTATTTCAAGTACTGAAATAAATGTTAAACCTAATATTAATTTGGCATAAACTTCAGTAATTCCCAATACAAAGTGGTAAAAGACCCTTCCCCTACGCCACTTTTTCTCCTAGTGGAAGTCGAGTTTGCTCGTGGATGTACACCAGGGATGGGTAGAAATTATGATACATGACTTTGATTGGTTGATTCTTATAAAGATGAAGATATGATTCGGTGACTTTATAAGAATCAACCAATCAAAATTATGTATGATAATTTCTACCCATCTCTTGGTGCATACGCTTCAGCGCTCAGTGTCGCAAACAGTTTTTTCATTACAGATATTACTATATTCTCGATTGCTTGTATCGTGTTCGAAGAAACACAATGGGCACAGTTCCATTTTTCAACCAAATAATAATAATTTCATGTATACATTTTGCGACACCGAGTGTCTCGGCGCACCTGTCAGCGGGTTAAAAAAAGCGACACGTAGAGAAATATACAAATAAGTAAAGGGGACCGAACGATTCAGAGCAACCCATGCGCGTGTCGCAACTCATCCGTAATTAGCTCGTTTATGAATTTACGTTTCACGAATTCCCGTCGAACCTCTCGCGAATATTGCTCGACGCACAGCATCGACCTCGTGGGCACAGCTTAAGGCTCTCACACACGCTACTCGCACCGCTTATTTTTGTTAAGACGTTCCTCTACTTCCGTAATTGAACGATGTTCGCGCAAATGTGACCAGCTTTTATCTTTTTTTTTTATTTAACACTAGGTTTACGGGCACTTATCGTGTAGGTATCTCCACGGCACGCATCAACGAACCCGCAGACTTTCTTTAAAAAGCAACTTATTTTATATAATACACAATTTATGGTCTCTGAAATTAATGCATAGCTATAGAGATAGGTATACCACATAGAGAATTTCGAGGTTAGAAAGCATTCGAAATGCGTCAAAATGACGCGTCCCGTAAACCTAGTGTTAAAGACACACTGTCGTTTCGACGAATATCGTCTACGTTCCGTGAGCGTGGAGAGGCTTGTTCTTCGTCCGTTTCCTTCCGTTCCTTCGTTCAGAGGTTAATTCGTTCTCGTACCGAAACACTGGAATCTCGACTAACATGATCGGAACGGGACATCTGACGAACCAGGTTGCGATGTGAATGAACCACTCGATGACAGCTGTACGGATAGCACGGTGAAATTAATATGATAGAAAAGTAAATGGGTATATAATGAAACTCGTCGTGAAGCTTTACCCAGCTTTACCCTTGACCCGTATTGTCACAAGAATCATTTATGGATTCCGAAACAGTGTTATCCGTACCGATCTTCGTTGGTACATTCGATTGCCACCAGGTTTTTCGAACGAATGCTACTTATCATATTTAGAGAGACGGTCGAATCCTCAATGATTCACCGTCAGAGACTCGTTTGTAAATATTTTTAATATGTATTTCGGAGGGAACACGCTTCTCCTACTGGGGTAGGGCGGGTGCACGCGTATCTCGTCGAAGAAAGGGAAAAAAAACGAGTGGTTATGTCGCCCGAGCAGATTCACGACTCGTTAGTCCGTTAGGAATTTTACCAATGGTGTAAGATCCCGATGCACAACCAACAGACACGCACACACACACACGATGTATACTGCCGATTTTTCTGTTTCGATTTCCGCTTCCCTTTGCTTCTCCGTTCGAGTCTGACAGACTTTTACTTGTTTAACCCGTTCCCATGCGTGTTAAATACACAACACTTGTCACGTTTTTTCCTGGCGAACCTTTTTCTTTTCAAACGATAAAAAAACCAAGCGGATTTCGAATGCTTCGCTGCACAAGCAATCGTATACAACTCCGAGCGCGCAATTTCGATTGTTGGTAAATTTGTTCTGTCTTACGCTCGACCAAAACCGTTTCTGTTCCGCCTGTTTCGAGCACAGCCTGCAACTTTAACGGGAGAAGAAATGTTTACCGAACGAACGATTCACGATGCAGAAATGACACCCGGTATATGTTTACGTTTCTTTCGATGGAATTGAGGAAAAACACACACACGACCACGCGAGTTAGGGATTCCGAGAATTGACTCGTAGCCAAGTAGACTTAAGCTTTTACGATTACTATATTTTTCGTCGTTCTTGTTTTGCATCCTCTGTTTTTTTAAAGGTCGGATCGATTCGAACGATTTCTAAACCAATTTAAATGCCGAACCCCGATCGATCGACCAATCACAAGCGCGAAAGTTCTACCTTACCGGCGTTGAATCTTACCGCTCTCGATGCTTCGTTTCGTTTAAATCGAACACTGGTCGACCGGTTTACTTTCTTCGTTCGACGGTACCAATTTTCGGTCCTTTCTGAAAAACGAGGAACGCGCGCGCGCGAACACCACACGACTTTGGATAAAGCGAAAATTGTTTAGCGCAAGAGGATACACATTCGAACGTTATTATACATGTACGTGCATGCGGTTCCCGAGATTGTGCGAACGTGACTGGCGATGAAAAGAAAAAAAAGGAAGAAGGAACTGCATGGACACGGTATTCGCTGAATAGAAATGAAAACAAAGAAAAAAAACTAACAGAAAAAATTGTTGTTGTTAATGTTGTCAAAAAATGTGTCAAATTAAAATATAAGGATTTCAAACATCTGACCGGGATGGCTTTTAAGGCTCGTTCAGGCACGTCCAGTAATTTAGCCGAGTGGAACAGTCGAAACATACGTCCAGACTAGATTTATTTGGTTAGTATTGAGTAATGAGGGAAGCCTATACTCGACCAGAAAAATTAAAAGAAATGAATCTACTCTATTAAATCGTTTTACTAAACTACTCAACTACATTTTAGTGTCCACATGCGATAAGTTGCTAAATTAACTCGCCACTAGACTGAATTACACTGGACGTGTCTGAACGAGCTTTTTCGGACGAATTGTCTTTGTGCTTAAGTGGGAGCGGGGGGTCGAAATCATCCTGTCTTCGAAATATCATTCGTCTTTATTTATAAAGTATTATGCTTACGTTTCTCGTTCTCGACCGCGTTTTCGCTCCGATACCGTATTTTACATTACTTACAAGGAACCGCGAGATCGCCCAAGCAGAAAAAAAGGAACAATAGGCGAACGGAAAAAAGAAAACGTAATTTATTTTCCATGAACATCGAAAAATGTTGATCGCCGTTACGGGAAAAATGTCGTTTTCTTTACCTTTTAAAGCGGTGAACATTTTTTGCCGTGAATTGTACAGTGGTGTGTGACTATAGGTGCCGCGATTGTTTTGACGCGTGTGGTAAGTAGCAGAATGTTTTCCTAAGTAACTGTAACAAACTGTGCGTATACGGGACTAAAAAGCAAGGCACAGGTTATATACACAACAACTGGCGTGTTCCGGTGAAAGCTGAAATTCGTCCGTTTTCTCGAGAAACACAATTGAACAAGTTCCTACCAGAAATAATACGCGCGCGATGACCACCTCAAGCCGAGATTAGAATAAGTTAGAAAAAAATTTTCAGTTTAAACATAGGCTAGCATTATTTCATCACTTGAGCTGCCTTTTTCGCTTTGATCAGCTCCACCAGCTCCTGCAACACAGAATAAAATCGTATTCGTCAAATGTCGGGAAACAAAGATCAAATATAAAATGTTCTACTCGATATTCTTCGTTTGCACGCAACTCCAACTCACCTTGTACCTCTTCATGCATTCTTTTTTCGTTCTAGTCGGTATACACGCCGCGATTTGATCCCACCTGTCGGGGACGGTGGTGGGATACGTTTTCAGAGCTTGCTCCAACAATTTCTGCTCCGCCGGTGTCCACGGTTGCGGTTCCTTCTTCGGGTCTTTCGGTTCCGCGGTGATCCCGTTCGCCATAGGATGATCCAGACGCTCCGTGACGGCCGGCATTCGTTCCTCGACGGACTCTTTGGTCTTCTTCTCCGCGATGAAATTATCGAAGGCTTTCTTATTCGCCTGTTCTTTCAGACTGGACTTGCTGAAATCGGTGGACTGTAAGTCTTTGGCTTTTGCGAGAACTTCTTTCGCGTCGCGGGTCACGCCCGCTGTAGAGCTGCTGTGCTGATTGATAAAATTCGCGACTACTTCCCAGCGTTGGTTCGTTCCAGCCGGGAACAGATTTACCGCTTTTATCAACAGTTGAAGATCGTCCTCGTTCCACGGAGCTGCCTGTGATTTCACTTGTTTCTTCGGTGTGTTCCGCGTGTCATTAGGACTGACGCCCACCCTACGCTCCGCCTCGATTTTCTTTTCAGTTTCATCTACGATGCTGATGAACGCCGATCTGCCGTCTGCCTGCAATTTCTTCATGGCCTCTTCTAGCTGCACAAGCTTGAACAACTCGCAAATTTTCTCTACGCTTTCCATATGTCTGATACTCTCTGCCGAGTTCTCCGCGAAATAATTGTTCGATTTACAGAGATCCCTGAGCGCTTTCCTCTCCTTGCGTAACGCTTTTTTCTGCGCCTCCCTTTCTTGCTTCAACGCGTCCATTTTCGCTTTTTCCTCGCTGTCTCGCTTCTGCTTTTCCAGCCGTTCCTTCTCAGCGGCATCCCTCGCTATCCTCTCTTCTTCCTTCTGTCTAGCTTTCGC
>NW_015374048.1:460207-461739 GCF_001272555.1 Dufourea novaeangliae | reverse complement strand
GAAACTTCTTTATTCGAGGATCCAGGTTGTACGCCATATCGACCAAGGTACGTATACGCGCCATTTCTTCTTTCTTCCGTTTTGCCCGCGTCGCTTTGTTCTTCTTCTCGATCCATTTACGCATATCACGACTGACAAAAAAAAGAAACAGTACCCGATTGAAATTTGTGCAAGCATAATCGATTAAAAGTTTCATTTCAAACGAACACAAAAAGCATATACTTACTCCTGACCGCTCTCCTTGTCTTCCTCGTCCAGGTAAGAGTATTCGCGCCACGAGTCGAAATCGTACCAGAACGAATAAAATTTCTCCACTTTGGTTCTGGGCATATCTGGCCCACCTAAGCGAGGCACAGGTTGTTTCACGGACCACCTGGCGTTCTCCTTAAACGATTTACCCATCAGCACGTAGAAATTATTTTTACAGTCTTTCTCCTCCGGCAAATCGTCGTTAAAGTAAGGATCTACACTGTCGTAACTTCTCCTCTTCGCCTGATTACCCAGCGTTTCCCATGCCCGTGTGATACAGGTGAAATAATCGTCGTCCGGCCGGATTTCCTCTCCCAGCGCCTTACGTTTATCGGGATGATGTTTGAGGATTTTCTGCTTATCTGTAATTCATGCATCCAATACTCCTGAACCGCGTTTATCATAGCATCACGCAAGACAGTGCACGACATAACACCTACATTCTGTTACAGAGTATACTTTGAACTTTCTTTACGTACAAGCCCTTTTTATAACATCTTCGGTCGCTTTGTGCCTGAGCTTTTTCAAGCCCAAGACAGCATAATGGTCTTGCTCTTTCCACTCCTTTGGGTCCAAGGACCTCAGGTACTCGAGGTCATCTTCAAACTGATACTGGGAAAGATCTTCATCGTCCGATGACTCAGATATCCTGTAAGACTGTGTGATGCTGCGATGAAACTGAGCTGCCCATGCTTGCGCCGTCGAGTATAGAACGAGAGGGCCCGCTGTATATGTTTCCGTCTTGGATGAATCTGTAAATTACAGTTTACACCCGAAAAATTATTTCATTTTTCACACTCAATCGAAATCCGTAGATTATTTCACTTGTATGTATGTACATAATATGTCTGTATATATAAATGTATACGAAAAAACGATCTACAGCTCACGACCGCGTGGTATATATGGGAAGAGTTAAATATTCGCAATTGTAAGGTCACCTCTACAGGTTTTGAATAGTACTTCAAGCATAAAATATTCTTAGCTACCCATGTTTCACGAACGTAACGTTTTCATAACGTACGACCGCCGAATTAATTCATTTTAAACGGTTTCACGAAATCCTTTTGTGTGAGAAAACCATTATGCTTCGAGACATCTAACCTCACATGACCGGTGTCAAAACCATGAAATCAATGTGAACGAATAAACTCACCAGATATTGTGTTGAAAACGGTGGTGTCATCATTACCCGTGCCGTCTGTCATTATTCACTTTTAATATCGTGTTATTTCCACACAGAAACTACCAGAACTATCGCAGCAAAAACATAAGCGGAGAAT